>NC_056631.2:119979921-120279921 GCF_002870075.4 Lactuca sativa | reverse complement strand
ATTCAATTTTAATTTGACGTTATAACGATTGGAACCTGTTTTTAACTTTTTAATAAACTTCCTTTTATTATAGAGTTATGGAGTTTAGATTAAGTTTAATAGACTTTTTAAACCTTTTTAAATCTTTAAAAGTTTGGGTATTTAAGATTTCTAAAAAATTAAAACTCTTTTGAAAAAATTCAATTTTTGACATCTTATGTTGGATACTTTTATTTAAAATTCTAAACCCTAACTTGATGTTATTTTCTTTGTCAAAATGCTTTTAGCATAACAAACACATTTACATATATACAACATTTTATATCAACCAAAAATAAACATCACAAGCATGCATTTAAAGTGTATAAACCAATCCGTTTTCTAGTAATATTATTATGAGTCATCACAACAAATATTAAGTAATTTCCTGAAGGACTTAGTAGGTCACTTAAAGGTCTTCAAATGCTCCATGTCTTCATAAGATCTTCATGCTCCATCTTGTTACATTTTTTTTAAATACAACTAGTCTAAAACTAATTTATTACATATAAAATGAACAAATGTAATGATAGATATTTATCTATTACGTCATCATCAAATATATTAATAAAAAACTCTTTGTTTTCTAAGACAACTTTTCTATAACCAAAATGCATGGAAAAATAGTTATATAAAAATAAAAAATTTTAAACTACAAGTTGCCAAAGAAAACAAATATGGACATTTCTTTAGCCTAAAAGAAATCAATGTTTGTTTTTCAAAAACCAAAGATTATCAAAAATAAAAAAAATCATTCTAACATATAAAAGATAGCTCTAATACCACTAATGGGTTTTGATACAAAAATAAGAAAGTTTTTCAGAAAAATCAGGCAACAAAAGCTTTAAAATTTTCTATAAATTTTCGAGTTTATTTCAAAACAAAACCACAAAGGATCCTTTTAAATATGTTAGAATGATATTAAAACCAACCATATGGTGTTTTAGAATGATGGTCTTTAGAGTCTTTAAACCCTCTTGGTTTTGGGGTGTTGATGAAGATGGAAATATCAAAGAGGATGATCTTCTATAAGTATCCACCACCAAGATTAAGGTACCAAGAAATGCTAGGTTTCTTCCTGTAAGCTTTGTTCTTTAAGTCTTTAAGTGCCTAAAAAATAATCTCTAACATCCCAAAAATGCAGATAAAATTTTTGTTTTTAAATTCCTTCAATTCATAAGAAACTGATATCAAAATATTCAAAAGAGTCACATTATACCATACTATCAGAGTACAAATCTCAAAATGACTAAGTGCGGAAAAACATGGAGTGATGTGGTGCGATCAAGTCAGGCCCTTCCCATACGAACTGGAAGTACCTGAAACATAAACCGAAAACTGTAAGCACAAAAGCTTAGTGAGTTCCCCCAACATACCACATACTAAACAAACATACTGCCAAGCATATATGCGTGCTGGCCTACCCTTTCAGTCTATTTCAATCGGATACTGCCAAGCATATATAGGTGTTGGCCTACCCCTTCAGTCTATCTCAATCGGATACTGCCAAACATATATAGGTGTTGGCCTACCCCTTCGATCTATCTCAACTGGATATCGTGTCTATTTCGCCCCTACTACTACCACATAATATCATAACAGTAATCACCGAGTCATCAAGCAAATACAGACATGACTAAAAAATATCACATAGACAATCATCATTTTATAACATAACTAGTGGGCTGGCCTTGTTGCCTTCGACCCACGGCTACAGCGAAGGAAGACTCACCTCAAACTGTGGGTATCAAATCGCACTCAGTGTATGACTCGCGAACTCCTCTCCCTATCGCACATCATAAAACCCTAATTAGAAGTTAGGTCACAATCTAACCCGAAGGTCCAAAATCCTAGTCCTTGACTTAAGGCAAAAAAAACTCCTTTACCTTTGCCTTATTGGGCCTCCTTTTCTCCAAGGCCCAAAACCACAAAACCTAAAAAGGCATACAAACCCACCATAGGGCCTTTAAGGCCCACTATGGCCCAAGAACCCCAAACATGGCATTAGGCCCAAAAAGGACTTGCTACACTCAGGTGGGCCCGAGGCCTAACTTTCTCAAGTCTAAAGCCCAACACCAAACGAGCCCAAAATCTTCCAAGCCCACAGATCGTGTATGCGCAACCTACTTGGCTTGTACACCTAGTGTATGCTAGTGTTGACCAATATTGAGGTGTACGTGCAACGTACACTTTAGTACACATGGCGTACTGGTCTGCCAACCCATACTTAGCTCCATGTCTTAATCCCTTAAGACCTTACGTCCAAAACTTAGATCTAGACCCCTAGAAACGTCCCAAGCAATAAAGTTGCAAACCTTATGCTTTTGCATGCAAGGATGGAGCTCAAAACATGAATCAAGTCCATAAGTACCCATGGTTGGTCCCTAACACTTGCATGGTTGAGGCTTAACCATCAAAATCTGGTTTTTATGTCTCAAAACACCTTCAAGAGCTCAAAAGGAAAGCTCATATGGTATGAAGTTCCTTAACTCCAACAATCCAAACTATAAGACCTAAAGATGACATTTTCCACCCTAAAACTATATCTAAGCATGAAATGGTCAAGGTTTGAGCTTTATACCTTCAATGGATCAGAAATGGTGCCAAACTTCCAGATCTACAAGCTCTTCCTAGGTCCTTGCTTCTTCTCAAGCTTCCTTCTTCTTCAAAGGTTCTAAAGAGCACCAAAAATCACTCAAGAAGCTCACAAATGCACTAAGGTGGCTTAGGGTTCGATATTTGCACTTCAAGGGTAATAGAGGCTGAAAAGGTAAGGGACTTGGAGGACTTAAGGTCCTTAAATAGGGTTCAAACCCTAAAAACTAGGGTTTGCTTCAGACATTAGTACGTCATGCGTACACCACGTACGCCCAGCGTACGTGGTTAGGATCCGCAACCAAACCGTGGCTAGTACGCCCCGCGTACTAACCAAGGGACTAAAATGAAAGAGATTTTACATTAGGGACTTAAAGGGAACTTACCAAAACTTGGATGTTACATAATCCCTAAAGGAAGACACAAATGGAAGCACCAAAACAAACAACCAACTTCAAAAGGAAGAGAGTGAAATGGTGAGAGGAAGCTACAGCTTCTATGAGAGAAATGCAAGACAAAAAGCTTGCAACTTTTGTCCATAAGACTTTATTATATATCACATGCATGAAAAAAGGTTATACCTTATTTTATCTAAAGTAATACACTAGATGAGAGGCATGGGAAACAAAGCATTGAGGTTGACAACAAACCTCAATACCCTCTCGAAAGTTACGATTTTGGGGGCTTAGGAAGAGATAGAATGTTAGGCTAGTTTGCCTAACTAAGTAAGTCAAGTATCTAGTTAAGTCATGGTTAGCCAAAGTATCTAAAACATTTGTACACGACTTATTAATCATACCATATGATGCAATAACTAGTTTTTCTTTCCTTTTATTATTATGGGAAATTGTCAGAAAAGTCCCAATATTTTTGAAAAAGATTCACTTTAGTCCCCAAAAAAATTGAACATAAAAGTCTCGATTATTTCATTTTGGCTCAAATTAACAAAAAAAAAAGTCCTTTTTTCTTTTAACAAGAAAGAGAAATCTCCAGAAAAGTCCTAAAATTTTACCCTAATTTACAAAAAAAAAAAAAAAAAAAAAAAAAAAAAAAAAAAAAAAAACTCAAACTAAAATTTGTCTACGAAAAAGCATGAATTACAGGTAAAAATAATGATTTGACTCCGTTTTCTTGGTTTACCGGTTTCATTAC
The DNA here is from genome assembly GCF_002870075.4 of Lactuca sativa. NCBI lineage: Eukaryota > Viridiplantae > Streptophyta > Magnoliopsida > Asterales > Asteraceae > Lactuca > Lactuca sativa. The sequence goes on along the minus strand of NC_056631.2, from coordinate 120,276,156 downwards.
GTACCAATTTCATTAAAGTCCCATTATTTTATCATAATTTGTGAATAAATCTCCAACTAAAATTTAGTGATGATTTGGCCCTTTTCTCCATGTAATATTCATTTTATTAATTTCGTTGTTGACTTAGACACCTGGACATTAAATTAGTTGATAAGATGGATACGATGGGTTATATAATGCTACAGCTACTATAAAATTTGATATCCATCTTATCGGCTCATTTATAACTATGTATCTAGGTCAGTAATGAAACCAATAAAATGTGTGTTTCTAGGAAAAAATGGTCGAAAATGAGTTGATGTCTGGTGAGATGGATATATTGGGTTACATAAGATTAGATAGACAATTTGAAATTTCTTATAAACGTAAAAAATGACGCAGATGTTGCTAGTTTATGTAATTATTGTAGTCTTCATTGGATGCATTTTATATTCCAAAAAATATATATAATACATCAGGATATCAAGTTTTATGGTAAACATAGCATTATATAATCCAACATATCCATCTCACCAACTCCTTTAATGACTGGGCATCCAGGTCAACAATGAAACCGATAAAATGTATGTTACATGGAGAAAATGATCAAATCATCACTAAATTTTAGTTTGGAGTAAATTACTGAAATCGTCCCTGTGGTTTGGTCACAATTGCACGTTTGGTCCCTAACTTTTTTATCACTCGGATCGTCCCTGTAGTTTGATTTTGTTGCGTTTTTCGTCCCTGCGGTTTGATTTTGTTGCATTTTTCGTCCCTTACATACATAAAGTTAGGGACCAAACATGCAATTTTTACCAAACCATAGGGACAAAAAACGCAACAAAATCAAACCACAGGGACGATCCGAGTGCAAAAAAAAAAGTTAGGGACCAAACGTGCAATTTGACCAAACCACAGGGACGATTTAAATAATTTTGACTTATTCGTAAATTATGGTAAAATAATGGGACTTTAATGAAACAGATAAGTAATGAAATCAGTAAACCGGGAAAAGGGGGTAAAATCGCCATTTTTACCTGTAGTTCATGCTTTTTCGTAAATAAATTTTAGTTTGGGACTTTTCGTAAATTATGGAAAAAATTTAAGATTTTTCTGGAGATTTCCCAATAGGAAATGACATGTTATCGTGTAAAATCAAATAATCGTGACTTTTCTGTTCAAAAAAGGTTAATGAACTAGAAAAGTAACAAACTTTGGTCCTAGTTCACATTAAGGTAACCATGTTTTTTTCGTATACATATGATCATTTAACTTGTTTGACCTGTTCAAAATAAGGTAATATGACTGGTAATTAGTGGTAACATTACCCTATTTTGAACAGGTTAAATAAGTTTATTGATCAAATATGTACGAAAAAGACATGGTTACCTAAATATGGACAAAAATCAAAGTTCCTTACCCATTTTGGTAATATTAGGTTCTTTATATTAAGTGCAAGCAGTCATAAGATCCATTGATGTGGCATGAAATTGGGTTGTCCGGTCTTTATGTCACAGCTGGCACAATTAGGTTAAGATGTGAATTCTTGTACAATGTAATCTCCTTAAGTAATCTTAGAAAATCTCATCTAGCGAAATTCAAAACTTCAATGCCATTTAAGTTCATACTTTCATACATTGTGATTCAAACCCGAAGCTCGATCCAATAAGCCAAACTCAATCATTTTGGGCCTTAGCCCAAGAATTTTCGACCCAAACCCCTTAATTGGACCAATACCCTTCCTAAAACATTATTGGGCCTTATTGGGCCGAAAACCCCTCACATTGTTTCTATGGGCCGAAAACCCAATTATTTAACCACATTGGGCCGTAAACTCGTAAATGGCCCCACATGGATCAAAAGTTTCCTAATGGGCCAATAAAATTTTAAATCCAAGCCCAATAGTCTTTTTCTTTCCCTTCCTCTCCTATTCTCGGTGCTAACCAAAAAAAGAAAAAGAAAAAGAAAACAAATACAAGGTTTGACTTGGTGGTGCCACCTCCTAAATACCCACCATACAACAATGCAATTATCTTTCATATTTCCATGCAATCTTGTATTACCCAACAAATCTCTATACACTCACCTCTCTCCTCTCTTTCTCTATATCGGCCAAACACACCACCACCCTCCCCACTTCATTTCGTTTTTCAAACTCTCACTACATCACATAATTCTCTTATCTTTCTCTCTCTCTAAAAACACAAAGAACTCTCTCTTCCACTCTACAAAAACTGTGTAAACCGGGTGTGTGTGTGTGTGTGTGTGTGTGTTCTTCAAGGAAGTTCTTCTTCAAAGATCATAAGCTTGGTAAGTTTACTTCACACTTAAGTTGTTTAACTCCATCTTATGCTAAGATCACTCCTTAAAACCACTTTATTTTCGAGTTTGTGATCCTAGAACACCAAAACTCCACAAATCTCTTCAAAGGAGCTAACTAAGGTCGAAAACTCACTCCATCCTTCCTCTTCAAAAATTGATCTAACACCAGGGTGAGCTTCATACCCCCATATCTTTCGTATTTTTCTTGTTTTCGGGGGAGGATACAAGTCAACTCTCGTTTAGCCGTTGGATATTTGCATGTACTATTGTGTTATGTGTTTAACTTTTAGATCATTACTTGAACATGAAGTTTATCATTTAGATCTTCATAAAAAACATGAGAAAAGTATGTTTTTTCTTATATATTACATGTATACTTGTAGATCTAAGATTATACAACCTAAATAGCAAAAACAAGTGTTGTGTTCAAACATTCATAACCTAAACTCAAAAATCAACTTTTAACACAAACGTTATCGTCTAATTTCGGACTGTTTTGACCACCTTGAGGGTAATATTTTTCAAAATTGTTTTACATGAAAAAGATTTAGGTTTATACCTGTAAAATGAATACTTGCACGCGTCCATACGATTTTTCTACAATTTTTGGCGATTTTTACAAAACTGTCTATCATTTCCGTAATAACTTCAGACCAATCCGTGAAGATGAACATTTTCACACTGGTTTGAGGCCATTAAAAATTATAATAATAAAGTAGACTCATTTTCCAAACTCTCAGAGTTTATGGATCCGAATTTCGACTTACGAAGATTTTTCTATAAGTTTTCTAAAAACAAGGATAGAAATATCAAAAACAAGAAATTGTTTTTATCATGCTAAAAGCTTTTATACCTGTGTTAGATGCAAGTTTGTATAACTTATATATACTTTTAAAACATCTAGACATGTTAACTTATATATATTTTTTTCCTTTAATGGGCCTGTAAAATTAATATACATGTTTAGTGGGCCTTAGTGTCATTTACATGTTTAGTGGGCCTTAGTGTCCTTTTACACGTTTAGTGAGCATTAGTTGTCCTCTTACATGTATATTGGGCCCAGGATATACATTCATATTTCTTTTGAGCCTGGAAATAATATACATGTTTAGTGGGTCTTAGTAGGGATGTCAAAAACTCCCGCGGGACCCCGTTTGCATGGGACCCCGATACCATACGGGACAAATTTTTAAAAAAAATCGGGGGCGGGGGCGAGAGCGGGGTTGAGATTAACCCCCGTTTATATTCGGGACCGGGGTCGGGAGTGAGTGTTTCCGTCCCGTACTCCCACGGGGGCCCCGTTATATATATATATATATATATATATATATATATATATATATATATATATATATATATATATATATATATATATATATATATATATATATATTGGAAAATATAAATGGGAAATTAGGGCTTATCCGCTTTAGCTTTCTTCCGTCAATATTCTTTCCGTCTTCACTCTTCAATTCGCAAATCACAATACGAACGACGACTTTGAACTTTCTAGCTTCGAGGACTTCATCTTCCTTCCCGTTCCCATACTCCGACCGCAACTTCGAGGACTTCAGCTTCTTTTCGCCACCATCGCCGACACCTTTCTGCATTTGACGGTAATGTACCACTAGGCTCATGATTTCTGTTTCTCATTGATTTCTCAAACATAAGTCATAAGTGTGAATCATTATCAGAACTCGATTTATATTAGGCAATTTGATTGCAATTAAGGTGTATTTAGTGAAAAGCATGGATGATCGATGAAGTATTGTGAACGGAAATTTTATTAAGCCTTTGTGACCTGTAAAATAATCAACGACCGAAGGGTTTGTTACTTCATTTGGTACGGAGACTATAACTCTTTTCATACCTTTACATGTTTTATAATCTTTAGCTCCACACGTATGACACTGTGATGCAGGATTTGGGAACCCCAATGAAGGGTCTGTTACTTCATTTGGTACAGTGATTTCCTTCACAGATGCTTTCTCCTATTACATACATAAAATTATAAATTTTTAATTAGATTTGACCATGGTTGCAGAAATCGGGATTAATCGGCGATTAAGCGTGGATTAATCGTTTGGCGTTCTCCAACCGTCGAGGATTAGGGCATTAATCGGAAATTTAGGATTAATCGGATTTGGCGGGATTAATCGGTCTTGGCAGGATTAATCGGTCAACAAAAGTCAAAAAAGTTGAAAAAAGTCAAAAAAAAGGTCAAAAAAATTTTAAAAACTCAAAAAACCAACTTTGTTTTTTTACTCCAAAATTTTCAAAATTTCAAAATTTCAAATATTATACCAAAATGTTTATATTTTCGTATTTCCAAATTACAATTTTTCTTATTTTCTAATTTTGAAGTACTTGTTTTTCTTAAGATATATTAATATTTAATTAATTTTAATATTTTATTAATAATCTATGGTCCCCGATTAATCCCCGCCAAGACCAATTAATCCCTTAACACCAGTCGACCGTCGAGCTACCGTCAAACGATTTTTACAACCTTGGATTTGACTATTTGTACAAAAAGGTGTTGAATCGAATGCCTATAAGAACTCCAGATGGCACATGTTGTTGTTCTACATACATTTCATTGTCCATCAAACTTGATTTCTTTTTGCTTATTGAACTTTGAAACCAACCCCTGTTTGATTGAGGATGTATTGCTTATTCAATAACAGAAGTAAAATTTCCAACTTGCTATCACAATGTTCATGCATCAATCGCCATAAAGAAAACTACAAAATCCTATATAACTTTAGTGATGTTTTATGTTTGATCAATTCTTGATTTATCAAGGGCTTACATGTTTGATTTAGCAAAAAAAATCCAATTTTAAGCCTATAAACCAGGGGAACCGGGGGAACGGGGGCAAGACCGGGGGCAATGGAGGTAACCGGGGGCAGTGTAAACGGGGGATCCGAGGGCGGGACCGAGGCGGGAGCAACAAGTGATTTTGGGAGCGGGGGCGGGGGCAACTATTTCCGCTCCCGTTTGGTCCCGTTGACATCCCTAGGTCTTAGTTGTCTACTTACATGTTTATTGGACCTGAAATATACCTTATATGTTTTCTTCTTTTTCCGCGTAAATTCGATCAAGGATCTAGTAAGACGTGTCGGTTGACACCTATTGAGTGTACGATCGTAGCATGCAGTTATAATCAAAGTCTCCTGGAGGGAGAGCGGGAATTTGTGTATAGATCTATATGGGGATGACACCCCAGACCTGAGTTGTTAGCTACAGTTAGACTAGGCCAGTCTAGGATGACAAAAACCTTACCTTATTCCATCGACATCCGAAAAACGCCATGACATGCGAAATTGTCATTATCTAGTATGGTTATACAAGCTCACTTAAAGGAATTAACGTTATAAAATTTATGGGAAACCATTCTCTTTTCTTTTTGTTAAAAACGGTAACCTATAGGCGTTGGTACTCAACCTCGGGGGTTGAGATTTCTAACATTCTCTTACGCAGACAACATCGGGTTGTCTGGGATCATTCTCTTTCTATGTTTGCAAACATTAACACACATGCATTAATATAAGATCGGACACAAATATTTCAAACCTTTTCTTTTTAGAAAATATCGGTTTTTCTGGGAATATTCGCTTCACTTTTACAAGCAAAAGATAACCTAGGACAGGCATGCAAATATTCATAGTTTTAGAACGGGACTTACAAATTATTTGTATAGAAATATCGGATTTCTAAAAACACTATCAGTACTACTCTAAACACGTACAAAACCATTTTTATACAAAAATGTTTATGAACTCACCAACTTTTTAGTTGACGCTTTTCAAAACGACTTGTATTCTCAGGGATCCAGTAACAGGTAATAAGCTCGGCTACGAGATCAAGTGGTGCAACTTCAAGAAATTTTACTTTTCTTACTTTTGTGTATCTGATGAACAAGTTAAATATGTAAACTATGTAAGTGTGTATTTCCAATGTATGATGTTTGGTTGCTATGTTTCATTAATATTCAATTGTTATGATATTGTACATGAAGTCATCCGCCCCGGGACGTTTCCGCCGTCCCGGTTCGGGGGTGTGACAGATTGGTATCAAAGCATTGTTTATAGTGAACTAGTATATCTAACCATACAAGATATACAACTATAACTACAATAGGACTAAAAACACTCTGACTAAAAGTACACCTTAAGAATATAAGTATCTTCTAAAAGTATACATACTTGATAGAACCGTATCATAATAAGAACGAAACAAAAGTATTTAGATGTTGAACACTACAATCAAACCTGGGCAGTTATTTAATGATATTTGGGATTAAAATATCGCCTGGTCAACTATATTTATTTGAGATACGATCAACATGTGCTTGGGAGTGAGGGTAGCATTGCAACGAGCCTAAAACTTACTGACCTTACATGCAAAGGAGCATTAGAGCCAAATCTAAAGTTTAAAATACTATAGGGATATTCTATGATACTAAACAATAAAAACAAGTCTAAAAACTTATCGATTTCGTACATCAGGAAGTCCTAGGATCAAACATGTAATACTATAGTAGCATTTTAGAATACCATATGACCTCCACACTTAAATCTTCTACATGTATCTCATACCTCCACTCTCGCGGAGGCAACATGACTGAGCTTCACCCCAAAGACCCCTACTAGCCTGCGGTAATATCCAATGAATGGATCAAGGGAGAACCAGAGGAAGTCATAAATGGATCCTAAAGAATACCAAGAGATGAACCAAGAGGGAGAGGATTCTAATGAGGAGTCAGACATGGATGAAGGTGTCGGAGAGATCCCTAGCAAGTCTCAACCTTCGGGAGCAATACCGAACCAGCAAACAACACAGGAGGACCTTATCAACCGACTACACGCTCTAGAGGAAGAGGTGATCACCCTAAGGCAACAGCTCATGGAAGCTGAGGCTAAGGCAGCCTTAGCAGAGCAGGGAGCAGAAGAGGTCACTCGTGAAATGAGCGAAATGGTTGGATACCTTGTACGCTATTTAGGCATATGAGATTCATTACACTATTCGCACTAAGTCCTAGGTTTACCATGTAATTCGTCACCACTAGTAGTAGTAAATCAAGAGAGGTACGCTCTCCAAGAACTCGTGTAACCTGAGCCAACTTAAGGATCGGATATCTATAATCTATTAGTGTAACTTAACATTTGTACAATACCTATTTCTACATACTACCATTTGTTGGATTAGTGTCTAAGTCCATAACTATTTTGGTATGTACTTGACCCGATGGTGCATGGTCCTTTTAGGTTGCCTTCACCAAAGCAACTTGATAGGATGAATTATGAGAGAAAGGATTAATTATGATTTATTAATATATTATGAGAATAATATATTAAAGGAGAAATCATATTGTTTAATTAATATTAGTCAAGAATTAATTGATAATTAATTTTGTGGCTAAAAGAGATTAATTAAACTTAAGGGACTGGAACTGTAATTATAAGATAATTGCATTTGGGCTATGGATCACCTAGGAATAATAGGTTGGACGAATTCTATGGGGAAACCCATTAGAAATCGTCCAAGTGATATTCTAAAAGGGTCCATGGGCTGCTTAGGGCTTAAGCAATCAGATTAGGGTTTCCTAGCTGAAAACCCTAATAGCCTACATGTATATATAGTACCCTTAAGCTCCAAAAACGAAAAAAAAGAGTTCCACTAGGGTTTCTGTACTTTTTGGGCAGCCTCCTCTCTCCTTATTCTTCATCCTCTTGCTCTTGGTGTTTGTGAGCCATTAGAGGAGTGACACTTGTGACTCTAAGCTTTCTAAAGCCATTACAAGGAGGATTTGAGACTGTTATTGCTACATAACAATCAAGGTAAGATATAAACCCCATTCATAGGTTAATACGATTAATTGTATGCTAGAATTAGGGTTTAAAGTCTTGGATAAATTGCATGTACAATAGAGAAACCTAGATCCAAGCATTAGGGTTTGCATGAGCACATAGCATGTTCTTATGGCTAAAACTCATCAGTGGTATCAGAGCCTTGATTGGTTTCTATTGTATTGATGCTTTGGTTATTTGTTCAAGCTTAAAAATCGATTTTTTGGCTCCCTGACTGATGAACTCGGCGAGTTCCAATGTGGACTCGGCGAGTTCGAGCGTCAGTAAGAGCAGATTTCGGGATTTCTTATTGTTTTGCTTGAGGATACTTGCCTTAATTGTTTTTGGTCTTTAATATTCTAATTTTATGTTATATTTGAGTATATCCTTGATTAAACAAAATATAATTACCAATTGATTAGATAATAACTTCTTTATATGATTAAAGATTGATTATTTGTATTAATTCGGTAACTTATCTTGCAAGAAATTGAAATTAGGTCAAATTTAGATAATCATTAAATTAATTGTTTAATTTAAATTATTTGCTATTTGATCCTTGATGTTTTGAAATGTTTCAAAACTTGCCCTCAAGTTTTGGAATTTAAAAGTTGATTAAAAGTTTAATTTAGAAATGTTAAATTCTAAAACCCTAGTATTGTTTTGAAAAGTTCAAATCACACCCTTATGGTTTATTAATTAATTAAAGTGTATAATTAAGAGAGATTTAATAAATCCATAAAGTTTTGGTTTACAATTTAATTAAATTAAAAGTATAATTGTTAAATTTGACCACCTAGTATTTTATAAGTGTAAAATACACCCTATACTATATATAACATTAAAAGTCTAATTTTATATATGTATGAGTAAACAGTCAGTCTTAGCGTTAGTAGGCCTCATTCACGAAGTTGGTCTATAAGGGGTGTTTAAGGAAATTACCTATAAAATGGCGATTGAATAGGTATGCACTCTTACCCACCGCACTCTTGACTAGTGGAGGGTCGTTAGCCGAACGGGTAGGATAGGACATAAACTTTACATTATAAGTATAATGAAGTACAAAAGTAACTAAATGCTTTTACAAAATTCCCAATCTTAGTTACTTTAGGCAAAAGTGAATTGATGCAATTCCATGAAATTACACTTTGTGCCCTTGCAAAGACGTTAATGGAGCGTGTGTGGTTAACCGGCACACTAAATGGTTCTAAGCAAAGGTAGCAAAGGGTGACTCATTGTTTGTCATAGTTCGGTGGAGCGTGTATGGTTAACCGGCACAACGAATAGGTGATTGTAACATTGAGGGTACCATGTAAGTTTGCATGGTTATTCACACCCTGTTTTGTGATCCTCGGCATCACAGTCACAAATCGAGGGGCATATCGAGATTTAAACAAGCCATTGAAAAGTTCAATGAATCTCAAAAGATCAATGAATTTTCAATGGATTTAAAATTTAAATTAATTTTTCATTTTTCATGGTGGAAATTGGTAAATCGTCATTTACCTACCTTCAAATGTTCTGCAATTTGGGTTACGGCATCCCTCTCCTAAGTTGTAGAGTGTTGTGTTGGATCCTAGTCTCGATGTTTCATTTGGGTGTCACATCGAGGAATCTAATCAACTTAACTTGAATTTTTCTCCCATTTTGTAGATGTTAAAGTACGACAACTATGGTCTTCCCAAATCCCATGGAACAAGCTTTCCACATGAAGATGATATTCCACGATTCGATCAAGGAACAAGATATCATGCTTCACTTCCTCCACCTCCTCCAATTATTCTCCCTAACCCACAAGTTCGAAGGCTTGAAAAGTTCAAGCTCACTCAAGCCCTTTTGGCAAGTAGACATGAAGAAGGAAAGTCAGTGTGTGCACACGTCCTAGAGATGAAGTCACACATTGATAGGTTAAGAATGATGGGATCCGTTGTCTGTGAGGAACTGGCTGTTGACTGGGTTCTTCAGTCACTTCTTGAATCATATAGTGAGTTTGTTAGAGAGTACTATATGATGGATCATGATGTGACCCTCATTGATTTGACCTGGTTGCTTATAGCTGTTGAATCAGCAATGATTTGGCGAGCTGGTCGAGCAAATTTTTCTGGTAAATCAAACTCCCAAACTTCAATGGATATTGAAAATGGTGACATTGGAGATCCAGAAAAGGTAGATTCTGAGATAGTTCCTTGTGCCATTCCAAAAGAGTCCATTTGCTTCTATTGCCAAGACAAGGGGCATTGGAGACGAAGCTGCCCTATTTGCCTAAGAGATCTAAGAGATAGGAGAGTCAAAAACGTATGGCTCTACTTTAGGTAAAATCCATTAACTAACTCTTTTAAGTTCCTATTCTAGATTCTTAATACATGATGTGATAAGATTACATTTGGTGTTTTGTAGGATCATAGAAAAGAAAGGAAGCTTAAGGGAAGAAGTGAGCGGAATCCAATCGTGAAGAAATGGTTTTCAATCGCATTGCTTGAAGATTGGATTTTTTTTAGCTACTACTTGGAGTTAGAATAGATTGCTAAGAAATATGTATTAACATAGTTTTTCGATTGAATTGCATTGTAAGGACAAATTTTTCCGTAATAAAATAAATTTTGATTTTATATTATTTATTTATCCTTGCAATGGAGTGTATGAAAAATTGATGTTTGAATGTTTCAGTTATTAGCAATAATGGATTTGATTTTTAATTATGTTATTTGTGGAAATGTTAAGAATTTACCAAATAGGGAAAGTTTCTCATCGCCCAAGTTTCAATTGGACAGAGACTTGGAATCATACAACTTGATTGCATGATGAATGAGAAATTACATATTTGGAAATTAGACTAATTCGTTGACAAAGTGTCAAGTGAAGTACTAGGAGATCAAGTACACAAGGTAGTGTGTTGATCAAATCCACTACGAGAGTAACAAACATATTCGTCATGATTTACTAATGTTAAGTAAATATGATTATACTTATGAGATTAAGTGTAATTCTGAATTGATTGAAAGAGTTTCAATCAACAGCAGAACGAATAAGAAGAATCAAGTAGGCAGAAAGATAAAAGTTTCTCTATTCTAAGAAGAAGGGAGAGTACCTTTTATTATGTTTTATGATAGGTCTTAATGATTAAGAACCATATCTCAATTGATCCTCTAAGTAAGTCTTAGTGTAATTGTATGTCTAAGAAGAGGAATCAAGAATTGAAGAAATGGTTAAATCAAGAAGTCAATCATATTTCGTTCCAAAAACAAGTCTTAGAATTAAGATTGTGACATTGAGTGACAAGTCTAAAGAAGGTTTATAACATTCATCAAATTTGGAATTTGGAAAAGGGTTTTCTTATTCTTGCACATTTGAAATTGGTAAGTTGTGATGTCTTGGATAAGACAACGACCAACTAGGAGTAATTTTGTGAAGTGTTCTGTCTTGATAAAAGCTACACTGACTCTTGAATATTTGTTTGTCAAGAAATGTTTCTTGATAAGAGAATCTTATATGTCAAGAAGTCAGTGGGAGTCTTAATGTCTTGAAAGGTTTCAAGAACTAATCAAGAATAAACCTTATCAATCATCACTAGCACACGACTTGAGGTTTACAACCTATCGTGTTGACAATATCTTGTTTCTGTGCCATTCCAGTTGAGTTAATTATGCATGTGAGTTCTATGAGTTCTCATTTGTATGCATAAAAGGAAAGGACCTTGATCAATGAAAAGTACATTTATAAGAAAGGGTGAGCTGCTTAACTACTTGGAAGGCATGGTGGGCACTCGTGTTACCATAAGGCAAGAAATCAAGATTAAGAAAGTTCGGTCCATAAGAGTTTGGATTTGTCGCAAACTTTGGTTTTGGACAAATTCGTATGGATAGGAACACATACACCATTAAAATCTAAGTGTCATAAGATTCCCTCCTTCATGAAGATGACTGTGAGGAAATGCTTTCACCAAGAGAGATTTTAAGAAGATAGTGATTGTGAAAATTGTATTCTCGAATTTGATTATGGTTACGGTATCCCTTTCCATAATTAGAATTGTGAGATTTGGCAATTAGTCTGAATTGTTTAAGACACACATATGAGCTATCTTAGGAAAAGGTGTATGAGATTAAGAAGCTTAGATAAAAGATTATCAAAGCATTAAGTATTAGAAATATGAACTTAAGAAATTCAATAGGTATTGTTTTTCTGGAAGTTAAGTTGTTTTCTGAATACATGTCAAAGCCAGTGGGAGCATAAGTGTTATGCTTATATGATAATAATCATCATGATAGTGGGAGCATAAATGTTGTACTTGTATGATTATTAAGGCAAGTATTGCAAGTTAGCAATATTAATTATAGAAAACAAGAGTTATACTTTGCAAAGTCGTAAGGGTTGAATAGTTGTTTTGCTATAATTAAGGGAGAGAATATTATGCTTCATTTCAAATCTAAAGGCTTAGGTTGTGGAATGTTAATAAATTTAGTCAAGGATACATAGTGTGTTCTCAAATTTCGATTATGATTATGGCATAGTTCAAATTTGAGAACGTGGCACATAAAATATTATGGCAGAAGATTGATAAAGTATCAGATCTTTATGTAAGACATTATGCATCGTGTTCCATACGCTTCGGGTATAGGATCGATTGCAAATGCTATAATATTTGACCATTCTAAAAATTTTCAAAATGTCTAGCGCATTTAGAGGAAAAAAGGACTAGAATCGGTTTTGACTAAAATAATTAAACAACTATCAAAGGACGATCCAAAGCTCGCTGAGGATTGGTCGCTTGTGAGTAGTTGGAAGTATGATATTGGATGGACCATATCGACATTATTATGAATAGATAAGATTCTATTAAGAATGAGTTGTCATATGGCAAATATGGAAATGTTTCCATATTGGGAGTTGGATATTGAGAATCTATATCTAGATTAGAAACTTTTATGCAAGAATGATGTTCAAAGGAATGTACTTTGAGTGAGAGACATCATATCTATAGAATTGTTTCTGATAGAAATTGGCCAAGTCGTGATGATTTTGAGCTATAACTTTATGAAAGAATCATTTCATAAAATGTTAGAATCTAGCATAAGTAACAAGAATTTGATATTCTTATACTTATGATAAGGATTGGGAGTTGTGAAATGAGTATGATTGGAAATGTGTTCATTTGATCTATTTCACAAAGTAAGGACCGTAGGTAAAACATTGTGTGCATGCTAAGAGCATAGGACAAGTGTAGTAATAATTCAAGTAAGAAGTTGATTACCCAAAACAACAAATAATGAGTAATCAATATGGTGATTAAATAAAATGTTTTATTTATACCCAGAGTTTGGGGTCATATGGGATTAGTATTATTCTTGTGTTTCACTTTGCATGTTTTGACTTCCTGAATAATTAAATTGGTTCAGAGCAATCAAATTATTCGAACGGACCACAGTCGTTCATATGTTGGAAGTAGGTATCAATGAAGATTGTCGTGAATTGGTGTGTGGATTGTCTAAAGTGTATTAGACATAAGCAAATGTTTTCTGCAACGTTCATGAGTGCTTATGAATATGATTTGAGCATTGGATTAAACCCACGCTCACTTGAATCACTTCATGGATTTTATCACGAGTGATTGGTGAGACGATAATATCTTATATTCTTGAAACTGAGATGTGTGAGTTGTATCTTGCGAGTCGGTTACACATTGATAATATGTAAACGCACCAGTAACTTGGTGTTATAAAACATATCGTTGTGTGTGATTCGGTGAGTGAGTGAAAGCAAGCATTGAATCAAAGTTTATCCGTTCTTTTATCCAAAGTGGGATAAAAGCGATATCTTTGGGCCCCTCGATGATTTAGTGATAGCACCTAAGTGCTTGGCCAAGTCGGGACTAAGTTGATGTGTTCAATTGTAGTCTGTTGTCAGTCGTCATAAATCGGAAATCGGGAAACAACACATAGACAGAGAGAATGATTTAAATCCATATCTCAGTCTATACGATATCTAGAATGGAGGAATATATGATCCTTTATCTAAAGGACATGCTTCTGATAGGATCAGAGTTGACAGTGGCTTTTGAAAGCTACGATTACAGATCAGGATCTGAAGTCATATGCAGAATAGTTATTAGACCTATCCAAGTGGGAGACCGTTAAGTGTCTAAGTCCATAACTATTTTGGTATGTACTTGACCCGATGGTGCATGGTCCTTTTGGGTTGCCTTCACCAAAGCAACTTGATAGGATGAATTATGAGAGAAAGGATTAATTATGATTTATTAATATATTATGAGAATAATATATTAAAGAGAAATCATATTGTTTAATTAATATTAGTCAAGAATTAATTGATAATTAATTTTGTGGCTAAAAGAGATTAATTAAACTTAAACCATAATAGCCTACATGTATATATAGTACCCTTAAGCCCCAAAAACGAAAAAAAAGAGTTCCACTAGGGTTTCTGGACGTTTTGGGTAGCCTCCTCTCTCCTTATTATTCATCCTCTTGCTCTTGGTGTTTGTGAGCCATTAGAGGAGTGACACTTGTGACTCTAAGCTTTCTAAAGCTATTACAAGGAGGATTTGAGATTGTTATTGCTACATAACAATCAAGGTAAGATCTAAACCCCATTCATAAGTTAATACGATTAATTGTATGTTAGAATTAGGGTTTAAAGTCTTGGATAAATTGCATGTACAATAGAGAAATCTAGATCCAAGCATTAGGGTTTGCATGAGCACATAGGATGTTCTTATGGCTAAAACCCATCACCATTAATACATCATAGGGATGTAGGTCAAAGCAACGAGAAACATGTAACAAAATATGTGATTTATATGCGTACAAGCATAAGTTCATATCTATAACCATAGATGAGATACGACTAGAAATAACCATAGTTACTCACGAACCTGTTTCTCATCATGCAACTGAATCATGTCTTCCCATCGAAACAACCAGCTATCCAGCGAAACACCAGTTCTGCAGATGGACCCCGCAACCTTCCAAGCCGCTGTAACAGCTGCCATGACAGCCGTCATGGCACAACTCAACGCCAACAACCCAAATGAAAATGGAAACGGTGTCGGCAATTCCAACCGTAGTAACAACCAAGGAAAACAACAAGGGACAACTTACCAAGACCCCCCCAAACTCCAAACCTAAGGTCATGAAGCGAAATCTGGGGAACAAGAAAGGAAGCGGATCAACTCAAGGGCCTACCAAAAGGCAACAAGTTGTAGCAGCCCCTACCCCCACTAGCCCCCTACCCCAACACCGAGAAGACCATATCATGGAAACCTCCCGCTCTGCAGCAAGTGCAGCTACCATCATCAGGGAGTCTGGCGGGAATTTCATTGCAAAAGTTGCAACAAGAAGGGGCACACCGCCCGCTACTGCAGGGCCCTGGCCCCGTGAGTCACTCCAACCCCCAACCCAGAAGTAAGTCTCGTATGCCACGCATGCGGTGAAACGGGACACTTCAAGAGGAATTGTGCAACAGAGAATAATGATGGAGGACCAGGAGGAGTTTAACAACTGGACTTGAAAGGGACAACGAGGAACCCTACCGAGATTTTGGTACGTTTCCAATAAAAAAAAAATTAAGCATCAAATTTTCACCAAAATTTTTGCCAGCAAAAATCAAAAATTGCTCCCTCATCCGAACTAATCATATCCTTCGTAGAAAACCTAAAGATCCTTGCAGAAGTTATGATAACTTAGTGTAACGTAAGGCCATGTGTAATTAACATTCTACAAACTTAGAGTACGTGGACCCGCCTTAATTCTTGTTCCTTGTCTGACTGTGGATTTAGGACATGACCACTTAGTCTACAATCTTTTCAATCTTAAATTATGTATGACTAGGCTACATCAAACCATCATAGAGAGGTCTAATAGAAATCAGACTACGAAATCACATCGTTTATATCAAGGCACTCGTATTGCTAGGACACCCAAAAATTTAGAATGAAATAACCACAGTAGTAATACCAAGAACGAAATTGGTAACATTACAAACGTATACGTAGAACACACTATCGTTTCAAACAACCATCCCTTTCAAATCAATCCAACATCTATTACAAGAAGGAGCCCAACGGTGTCAATTGACATGGGCTGACTTGATCCTCACCATACGAAATTCATGTGCCAAAGAGGCTCTTCGCCTTAACCAAACGATTAACGAAACCCCTACAACTCATGACGACAATCATCGAATTATCTCGGGCATCTAGACCCTTAGGTACTCGTGCAGGTAAGACAACACTCTTTTCTAGCCCATAATAGGGATAAGAAACAAGGTGCAAAGGACACTGAGGGTAACCTAGAGATTTATAACCACCCCTAAGATGTTTCCAAAGTCCTTTCGAAAATATCACCTACATGCCAAGTTGAGTTCGGAGATCAACTCAACTCATGGAGCCATTCTCATAGCCAGACCACCAAGACCACTTATCACCCACATAATCACCGAAGGTATCCGGTCAATGGAACAACCCAGTAAGTATGAGAGTTATCAAACCACGACTTGAACCTCAGAGAGTACCTAACCAACTCATAAATAGGAAAGGCTAAGTGTCCATAAGACCATTGACTATTAAGAATCAACCAAAACCATCCTCAAGGATTGATGCCCCTTATCCTGAATTGAAGACTTACTCGATCAGAAACAAGCAAAGATCAATTTCCCACTGGTTCATAACCCCGTAGTAAGAAACTCCCAAGACAACTTAAGAATTATAAGACCAAATACATCACACGACCTTAACCTTAGTGACAATAGTGTTCGCCATACAGGTTAGAGGCACTACTTTTGGGGCATCAAATACATGATCCTCATTATCCACGACCATCCATTCACTTCAACATATAGGACGCAAAAGCAGAATGCCTCTAAGTTGGGCTGAGATGACCAACACCCAACTAACCCAAGGAGCAAGGTAACCTTACAAAATCTCATCTAGTGAAATTCAAAACTTCAATGCCATTTAAGTTCATACTTTCATATATTGAGATTCAAACCCCAAGCTCGATCCAATAAGCCAAACTCAATCATCTTGGGCCTTAGCCCAAGAATTTTCAACCCAAACCCCTTAATTGGACCAATACCCTTCCTAAAACATTATTGGGCCTTATTGGGCCAAAAAACCCCTCACATTGTTTCTATGGGCCGAAAACCCAATTATTTAACCACATTGGGCCGTAAACCCGTAAGTTGGCCCACATGGATCAAAAAATTCCTAATGGGCCAATGCAATCTTAAATCCAAGCCCAATAGTCTTTTTATTTCCCTTCCTTTCCTATTCTCAGTGCTAACCAAAAAAAAAAAGAGAAAACAAATACAAGGTTTGACTTGGTGGTGCCACCTCCCTAATACCCACCATACAATAATGCAATTATCTTTCATATTTCCATGTAATCTTGTATTACCCAACAAATCTCTATACACTCACCTCTCTCCTCTCTTTCTCTATATCAGCCAAACACTCCACCACCCTCCCCGCTTCATTTCATTTTTCAAACTCTCACTACATCACATAATTCTCTCATCTCTCTCTCTCTCTCTCTCTCTCTCTCTCTCTTTAAAAACACAAAGAACTCTCTCTTCCACTCTACAAAAACCGTGTAAAGTGGGTGTGTGTGTTCTTCAAGGAAGTTCTTCTTCAAAGATCATAAGCTTGGTAAGTTTACTTCACACTTAAGTTGTTTAACTCCATCTTATGCTAAGATTTTTCCTTAAAACCACTTTATTTTCGAGTTTGTGATCCTAGAACACCAAAACTCCACAAATCTCTTCAAAGGAGCTAGCTAAGGTCGAAAACTCACTCCATCCTTCCTCTTCAAAAACCTATCTAACACCAATGTGAGCTTCATACCCCCATATTTTCGTATTTTTCATGTTTTCGAGGGAGGATACAAGTCAACTCTCATTTAACCGTTGTGTTATGTGTTTAACTTTTAGATCATTACTTGAACATGAAGTTTATTACTTAGATCTTCATAAAAACCATGATAAAAGTATGTTTTGTCTTATATATTACATGTAAACTTTTAGATCTGAGATCATACAACCTAAATAGCAAAAACAAGTGTTGTGTTCAAAATTTATAACCTAAACTCAAAAATCAGCTTTTAACAGAAACGTTATTGTCTAGTTTCGGACTGTTTTGACCACCTTGATGGTAATGTTTTTCAAAAGTGTTTTACATGAAAAAGGTTCAGGTTTATACCTTTAAAATGAATACTCGCACGCGTCCATACGATTTTTCTACAATTTTTGGCAATTTTTACAAAACTGCCTATCATTTCCGAAATAATTTCGGACCAGTCTATGAAGATGAACATTTTCACACTGGTTTGAAGCCATTAAAAATTATAATAAAAATTGTGAATAAATTACGCTCATTTTGTAAACTCTCAGAGTTTACGGATCCGAATTTCGACTTATGAAGATTTTTCTATAACTTTTCTAAAAAAAGGGATAGAAATATCAAAAAAAAGAAATTGTTTTTATCATGCTAAAAGCTTTTATACCTGTGTTAGATGCAAGTTTGTATAACTTATATATACTTTTAAAGCATCTAGTTATGTTAACTTATATATATTCTTTCCTTTAATGGGCCTGGAAAATTAATATACATGTTTAGTGGGCCTTAGTGTCCTTTTGCATGTTTAGTGGGCCTTAGTGTCCTTTTACATGTTTAATGGGCCTTAGTGTCCTTTTACATGTTTAGTGAGCCTTAGTTGTCCTCTTACATGTATATTGGGCTCGGGATATACATTCATATTCCTTTTGAGCCTGGAAATAATATACATGTTTAGTGGGTCTTAGTTGTCCACTTACATGTTTATTGGACCAGAAATATACCTTATATGTTGTCTTCTTTTTCCGCGTAAATTCGATTAAGGATCTAGTAAGACGTGTCGGTTGACACCTATTGAGTGTACGATCGTAGTCTGTAGTTATAACCAGAGTCTCCTGGAGGGAGAGTGGGAGTTTGTGTGTAGATCTATACGAGGTTGACACCCCACACCTGAGTTGTTCAATACAGTTAGACTAGGCCAGTCTAGGGTGACAAAAACCTTACCTTATTCCGTCGGCGTCCGAAAAACGTCATGACGAGCGAAATTGTCATTATTAGTATGGTTACGACGACTAACTTGGAGAAATTAACATTATAAAATTTACGGGAAACCATTCTCTTTTCTTTTTGTTAAAAACCGTAACCTATACGCGTTGGTACTCAACCTCGGGGGTTGAGATTCCAGCATTCTCTTACACAGACAACATCGGGTTGTTTGGGATCATTCTCTTTCTATTTTCGCAAACATTAACACATGTGCATTAATATAAGATCGGACACAAATATTTCAAACCTTTTCTTTTTAGAAAATATCGGATTTTCTGGGAATATTCGCTTCAATTTTACAAGAAAAATATAACCTAGGACAGGCATGCAAATATTCACAGTTTTAGAATGAGACTTACAAATTATTTGTATAGAAATATCGTATTTCTGAAAACACTATGAGAACTACTCTAAACAAGTACAAAACCATTTTTATACAAAAATGCTTATGAACTCAACAACTTTTTAGTTGACGCTTTTCAAGGATCCAGTAATAGGTAATAAGCTCAGCTATGAGATCAAGTGGTGCGACTTCAAGAAATTTTACTTTTCTTACTTTTGTGTAACTGATGAACAAGTTCAATATGTAAACTATGTAAGTGTGTATTTCCAATGTATGATGGTTGGTTGCTATGTTTCATTCATATTCAATTGTTATGATACTGTACATGAAGTCATCCGCCCCGGGACGTTTCCGTCGTCCCGGTTCGGGGGTGTGACAGATTGGTATCAGAACATTGTTTATAGTGAACTAGTATATATAATCATACAAGATATACAACTATAAATACAATGGGACTAAAAACACTCTGACTAAAAGTATACCTTAAGAATATAAGTATCTTCTAAAAGTATACATACTTGATAGAACCGTATCATAATAAGAACGAAACAAATGTATTTAGATGTTGAACACTACAATCAAACATGGGCAGTTATGTAATCATATTTAGGATAAATATAGTCTGATCAACTATATTACCAAAATGGGTAAGAAACTTTGGTTTTTATCTATAATTAGGTAATCATGTTTTTTTCGTACATATTTGACCAATAAACTTGTGTGATCTGTTCATAATAGAGTAATATTACCGTAATTACCAATCATATTACCATGTTTTGAACAGGTCAAACAAGTTCAATGGTCAAATATGAACGAAAAAAAACATGGTTACCTAAATATGGACAAAAACCAAAGTTCATTACATTTCTAAGTCATTAACCCTTCAAAAAAACTAAGACTCAAGTGAAACTTTTCCGAAAATATTATGACTTTTCTGACAATTTCCCTATTATTATTTTCATAAAACAATAATTTTTTCTAATTAAATACAAAAGTTGAATTTATTTATTGATAATCAAATGCTTAATAAATATTCAATAAGTTTCAACTTGATTGACGCTATAAGATAGTATGCTATTATCAATATCACTCGATTATGATTCTTGAGAATATAGATCCAACAAATATTGCATTGAGTTTGCACACGTAGGATTAGCGCAACAAGCTACTTTCATGCTACAAAGGAAATGATGTTAGAGGTCATCTCGATACACCAATACTATGAAGTTGCTTCTTTTCAATCAGATTACAAGTCAAACTAATTTAACATTATAAGTCAACTAATTTGACAGGCAAAATAATTTTATATTTTGTATGTTTGGTTTGTTTAAGGACATTTCATATTATATTTCTTCTTTTTTTTTGGTTATTTATATCTTTGTTTGCAAATTCTCTATATATTAAACGTGGGTTGATATTTTTTATTTTTTGTGTGGCTATAAATGATCAACACGCAGAACTTATTATTTTCTGTCAAAGTATGTTGCTATTAAATGTATTTTTGTATGGTCGGTAAAAATTTTTTCTAAATAGTAGTGTTCAGATGCAAAAATTAACAAATGAATAAATAAGATTAAATATATATATATATGCACAACTCTACATTTAAAATTGTTTTGTATATATAAATACAGCTATGCGAAGGTGATATTTGTTATGTTTTGAATGTTTTTCTTTAGTACATGGAAAACATATATTAATATGATATTAGATTTTTTCAACTTTTTTTATTCTATTGATGACATGCAAATATGAAATGAAATCAACAATTATCACCAACTGCTCATAAATATGTATTATAAAGTCGAGATCTTTTTTTTACAACAAAATTAACACCTAAGGAAAAAGGTCTCTTCTAGTATAGTGTATGTTTGAGTAAATGAATAATATATTGGAGATCCCACATGTCACTTATCGCGTACTTCCCTTTTGGGAAGTAGATCAGCGCTCCTAAGTCTCAAATTCAACTTCATGCCTACATTTAACACACACACACACACACACAAAAAAAAAAAAAAATCCTTGAATAATATTTAAAAAGAAAATTGAAAATGTTATCCATGTAAATGAAAGAAACCATATCATCATACCAATTGAATTCCGGGAGAAAAACTTCAAAATCTCATCAATAATTATTACCTATATACATATCATAAGAAACAAAAACAAAGAAATTTTAATGTTAGAAAAATTACAGTGGTCTACAAGAAATAATTTTTTTTTAAAAAAAAAAAAAAAAACTTACAGGAAACGATAAATATAAAACAGTAGTCCACTCGTCCCATGTCAAAGGTACAACCTGAAATGGAAAATGAAGTTTAAAACATATTATTTATTTATTTATTTATTCTCTGAAATGATGTAGAAAAAATCAAGACTTACAGAAAAGAGAAGTGAAAGTGGTTGAACATATAAAATGAGGCAGTGAAGTAACATAGTCACCCCAATAGAACCAACAAGCCATAAATTACTCCAAGGAGGTATAACCCTGAAATTATATTATTAAAAAAAAATAAAAAAACTCATTATTCATTATTTTTTAAAATCCTCTCAAAAAGGAATTCAACCAACCATGTACAAAAAAAAATGACGGAATAACAAATGAAGGAAAATTCATAAAAACTAGTTTCTCTTTTTTAGTATGATGTAAGTGAATAAACACGTCTGAATGAGTAGTAAATGACGATTGTATCCCTCTATTAATGAAAAACTGTTTCTTTGTTTGTGTGATGATGAGAGGTTCTGTTCATATAAAGTCAAAAGAAACACACACATATATCTCTCTCAGTCCTGAAGTCAAAAAACGACAGCTCCTGACTAAAAGTAAAAAAGCAAATACAAAAGGGTAGGATATGGATGATGGAGTCAAATCAATCAATCAATGAATGAATGTAAATAAAAGTAAGTATTCCTAAAGTAGAAAGAGATAAAGTTTTGATTTGGAATAGGAAGTAAGGAAATAGAAATAACAATACTGACATTAGGGATTGATTTTCACTGAGATTGTTTAAAGCATTGAACATTTCGACAACAACAAGCACTGTCATTGCAACAGTTGAGGGGTGTCGATCACTGAATATACTGCAAGGATATGTCGTCTGACGTGTCAAACAGCTGTCAAAATTCATCTGCATAAATAATCATGAAACAAACAAAATGTAAAAAGCCTACACTTTTTTTTAACTATTATAATTATTAACTTTATTTTTTATATAAAAAATATGAAATGGATTGACCCACTCCATGAAGCCCATCAGTCCATCTCTTTCTCTCTGATGCCCACTGATATTTAGTGGTTCCATTTGTGTATAAATCATTTTTCTATTTTTTTTTAATTTAATAAACAATAAAAAAAAATAGTAATAAAAACCAAAAAAGAAAATATAAAGGACAATTTAGTCTTTTCGTGTCTGTGAAGGACAAAAAACGCAATAAAACCAAACCACAAGGAGCAAAAACAAAAAGTTAGGGACCAAACACGCAATTTTTGACCAAACCACAGGGACGATTTCAGTAATTTAATCCAATAATAATAGAGTTAAAAAATGATAAATATATAAAAATAAAAAGCTTTTTACATTTATTTGTGTATTAAGTAACAATATAGCATCCTCCTTTCATTTCTTTATATTACAGCATTCTACTTACTAAAGCATCATAGTGACACTTTGAAAAATCTACCCAAGTAGAGCACGCATATTAGTTTGAATTTTTTTGTTATTGTTTTAAGATTTGTATGAAAGTTGTGAAGAAATCAATGATTTGAGCCTTATTATTATTATTATAAGAAGAATGAATAGTTAATGTAAGAAAGGATTTACCAGTTCAGTATAAGGTATCTTTGGACCCGTATCTGAGTAAATAAACCACCATATGAAACCCGCCACAGTTGCAAGTCCAACATAGGCTGCATAAGAAATTGAAAATTACAAAAATAAAATAAAGATACCTTTTTTTATTAATTCAACATAATAAAAATTAAAAATGAATACCTCCAATCACTAAATAACGGAAGAATAGCCACCCAGTGACAACAGCTTCATTAACCTGTGATTCAAAAAGTTAATGTTATGTAATATATAATAAAAATAATAATAATAAGTTAATAATGAGAAAGAGAAAAAGAAAATACCTTTCGAGGTTTAGCCTTCATAACATCTGAATCTTGCTTATTGAAGCCAATAGCTGTAGCTGGTAATCCATCAGTAACCAGATTAACCCAAAGTAGTTGCACCTGGAACAAGTGATGGAGAGAAGTGGTAAGATTTAAGAAAATGGAAGGACTAGTGAGGGGTAAAAATGTAATTTCACAATGATTGGATTGGATTGGAAGAAGCTTACAGGGACAAGAGTATCAGGTATCCCAAGCACAGCTGCAACAAAGATACAAACTACCTCTCCAATGTTTGAAGAAATCATATATCTAATGAACTGCTTTGTGTTATTGTATATAGCTCTTCCCTCTGCAACAGCCTATCAATAAAAAATAAATTAATTAAAAACAACTCTTTTGCTTTTGCAAATCTTTATTACCTCAATTCACAAGAAACTTACTGCAACTATTGTAGCAAAATTGTCATCAGCCAAAACCATGTCTGAAGCACTCTGATAATAACAAGTGATGATTAATAATTTATTAGTATATATATTATAACCATAAAAAAGTCAACAATAAGAAAGAGTTGACCAGTCAAAAAGTCAGAAGAAGATAGATACCTTTGCAACTGCTGTGCCTGATCCCATGGCAATTCCTATATCTGCCTTCTTTAATGCAGGTGCATCATTCACCCCATCTCCAGTCATGGCAACCTTCAAACAAAAATTCATTTACCAATTCTCAAAATGAATTTTTTTTTTATTTTTAAAAAGATTCTACTTAAAATAGAAATTCTGCATTAATCTTACGACTTCATTTTGGTGTTGTAGTGCTTCCACCAGCATCTTTTTATGAGATGGTTCAACCCTGAATGATTACAACAAATCAAATTCATTTTCCTTTTGCAGATATAAATAATTAAATATAAAAAATATGTATGAAGAATTGAAGATACCTGGTGAAAAGTATCATATGTTGGAGTGCAGATGTCTTTTGAGAAGCTGGAAGCTCTTCAAACTCAGAAGCAGTGAAAGATCTTCCCACAAAATCATCCAAGTGATCAAAAGCACCTATCTTTCTGCATAATGATTCTGCAGTAGTCTGCAATTTTTATCTCCAATTAGAATAATAATAACAAAATTTGATTTTGAATGCACAAAAAGTCAGTTAGTTATTTACCTTGTTATCCCCTGTAACAACCATAACACGTATGCCAGCTGTCATGCATGAGAGAATAGCATTTCTGACTTCCTCTCTTGGTGGATCCAGCATTCCAACCTTAAAAGTAAAAAAAAAAAAAAAAAAAAAAAAAAAAAAAAAAAAAGGGAAAATGAAAATAAAATAATTTGAGATTGAGAATTGGGATATGGAAATGGGATAGAAAGCATACATACCAACCCAATAAATGTAAGATCTTTCTCATCATGTAAGGTGATATTTTGGTGACCTGTAGGCATCCTTTTTAAGGCAAGTGCAAGGCATCTTAATGTATCTTTTCCTGCAAAACTGAAACACAAAAAAGTAAAAAATCAACTCATGTAGTCATGTAAAATTTAATATTGTTGGAAATAGAAAATGAAATCACCTGGAAAATCTAGATTCCAGCTCAGCTCTGATATTTGGAGTTAGAGGAACAGTAGAACCATCATTGTTACAAAGGATACTTGTACATTTAGAGAGTACACTCTCAGGGGCACCTTTGGAAAACATAATTTCAATCTGTTTTCTACTACAAAGAACACTCATCATCTTTCGATCACGAGAAAATTCCAAAAGAGATATCTGCATCCAAAAAAAAAAGAATCAATAAAAGAAAAAACATGATTATGATTATGATTATGATTATGATTATAAAAACCAAACCTTTTTGAACTGATTTTCCCAATAATGATTACAGTAAGATGCTCTTTCATGCTTTGTCAACATATTGAGGGCAGAAGGCATAGAGTCAAAACCTGGAAGACCAACCTGATAAGATTTCAAAAAAGTCAAATAACAAGTTTGACTAAAGTTGAAATTTTATAAAAACAAGTTTAAAATAAAAGAATCAAATGAATCAACCTTTTCTGCTAATATACGAAGAGCCACTTCAGTTGACTCCCCAATTTTTTCATAGTTTCGTTTGTCTGGATTGTATTGTATAACAGACTCATTGCAGAGAGCTGAACACATGGCAATGTGAAGAAGACAAGGAAATTGAGCAGGAAAATCAAGCTGCAAAAAAAAAATGTTATTTATATTTATATTATAGGAAAGTTTAAGTTAAAACTTAAAACTGAAGGAGATTTTTTAGCAAAAATAAACCTGCATCCCTGAGTGATCATAAATAGAACCCTCTGGTGCATAGGTTGTACCACTAACACTGTACTCTGAAGCTGCAACTCCATGATTTACAGAATGAAGCACGCAAATCTAGGAATAAAAAAAAAAAGAATAATAAACAATACAAGTATGGTTGGTATTGATTAGAAACTACTGTAAACTTTCAGCATTTTTTAAAAGTAAAGTTTTGAAATAAATACAATCAAAATGATGAATAAGTAATTTAATCTATAATAACAAAAAACATAGAGACTATAAAAATTGTAATTATCAATCATAAACGGTTAATTTTAAACAATATTGACTGTTTTGTTCGTAAGTCTATCATTGTTTTTAACTCTAAGATTAATGATAAAATAATCATAAATGACAATATCATTGTTTTATTTATTAAAATCAGTAAGATAACGTAAGACATACATCAATGGTTTTTGTGTTAAAAGATATTTGTAATCAGTTTGTGTTTAGAAAAACATAAATGACACCTGTCACACCAAGTATTTGTTCTTAAAAATTACAGGATTAGTCCCTATAACAATAAATAGACATTAATGGTGACCAATTAATTTCATTACATTTATATGAAAAAAAAAAGGGAAACTTGTTGTGTATAGTGCCATAAATTTAAGAAGTTAAAACATGCCAAAAAGACAAGTGGATATTAAATAATTTAAAAAAAAAAAGAGAGAGAAAATGACAAGTGTGTGATTGCATGAGAAGATGACATGTGGCAAAAAGGATCACCTTTGAAACTGACATCATATTGGTGGTGAGAGTACCAGTTTTATCACTGCAAATGACTGTAGTACAACCCAATGTCTCAACAGAAGGCAATGATCTCACAATAGCATTCAAACGAGCCATTCTTTTAGTTCCAAGAGCCAAACACCTGTCATTATCATTTCATATATAATAATAAATTAATAATGAGGTAATAATATTAATAATAAAAATTACAATTTACAAAATCACAAATCACTCACGTTGTAACAACAGCTGGAAGGCCTTCAGGAATTGCAGCAACAGCCAAGGCAACTGCAATCTAGTGAAGTAAGATAAATTAAATTAGTAACACATTCACTGAGCATGAAACTTTTATTTTTATAAAATAATATTTAATTTACCTTGAAGTAGTGAACAGCACCTTGAAAGAATCCTCCATGGATAGGGTCACGAAAATGTCCAATATTCACAATCCACACCAGTATACATATACCTGCTATAACCTTTGCTAAGAAAGTACCAAATTCATCAAGCTTCCTTTTCAGTGGTGTTGCTTCCTACATCCATCAACAATCAATCAATTAGGGTTTCAACTTTTAAAATATTATGAAATATGTATACATGATGAAACTTACATCTTCAGTTTTCAACATGGAATCACGTATGCTGCCCATTGCAGTATTAGAACCAACACCAACAACAACAGCTCTTGCTCTACCAGCAACCACCACTGTTCCCTGCCCAACATCCCGTATCTTCAATTCATTAATTCTAATTTATATTAAATAATTCAAAATAATTTTTAATGTTTCAAACTCATACAGAGAATAGGATATTGGTTTTGTCTTGATACACTGCATTGCTTGTTACCATGGACTCCAGCTCCTTTTCCACTGATGAACTCTCACCTGTTTTCCAAAACACAAAATTATCATCATCATCATCATCATCATCATCATCATCATCATCATCATCATCATTATTATGTTACAAAATGTAAAAGACATGTAAGGACAATACCTGTAAGAATGGCTTGATCAACACGTAAATGGTCACTTAAAACCTCAATCATTCTCAGGTCAGCTGGAATTTTGCAACCCACTATTCATTGGAGAATCCCACAAAAAAAAAAAAAATTATTGTCCATTGATGGTATTATATATTATTATATAGATAGGGAAGATATTATGTAAAGATTATAAAACCTACCACTAACTTCAACAATATCCCCAGGAACTAGTTCTGTTGCAGGTAGGATGGAGAAGCATCCTGCAAAGCTTTCACAGATGAGAAAATATAGCACACAATATTTTAATTCTTATCTTGGATAATAAATAAGTTTGAATCCAAAATACAAAGTAATTAATTAAATTTAAATTAGAATTAGAATTGATATATAAAACGAAGCCTGTTAATTGATACCATCAAATGTTTACCATTACGCATGACTGTTGCAACATCTGCTTGATACGCCCGCAACTCCTGCAAATTAATAAAATTATAAAGAATGTTTGTGTATATTAAAGTAAAAAAAAAAAAAAAAAAAAAAAAAAAAGGTTTAATAAGATCAAGAGATCAAGACAATGAAAGCAAGACACAATCACACAAGGAACATTGAATAAAACTAGAGTTAGCTGATAAGAATAAGATTACCTCCAAAGCCTTTTCAGCATTTGTTTCTGTAATTACTCCTACAGCAGCATTTGCAGCCAATATCATGAGTATAACCTGCAATCCATCATAATAAAATGTAAATCATGTCAGTTGTAGTTTTTGTACATACAACATAATCTTTCAAGTCAAATCCACTATAATCACATAGTATTCTCATAGGCTATAGCTGTATAAACTATAAGGTAGTGTTTATGAAGTAATCAAAGTTGGAATTAAATGAAGCATTTCAAATAAATGGAAAAAAAAAAAAATGAATCTTACAGAAGGCTCCAGAAAAGCAGTTAAGCCTGTTTCTCCATTGACCAGTGCCAAAAGAAAAGAAACAACAGCTGCAGCAATCAATATCTTAACAAGCAAGTCATCAAATTGCTTCAATACCAATTTCCAGAAAGGAGTGCCTGTATACATATACAGTGAGATGCAATTAAATGTAGTGAAATTCAAGTGATTTGATTAAATCAAAAATGAAGGTGACCTATACTTACTTTCTTCTTGAGGCAACACTGCAAAGAAAAAAAAACAACTTATTAGAAAAAGAGAATATAGCCTAAATTTATAGTTGACAGAATACTTATTAAGCCAAAAGAAAGCAATGTATCAAGTTACTTATAGTATAAGTACACAGTAAATTATGAAACATGAAAGCTTGCTTTCACCATGTAACACCTTCTTCAGATGGTATACAATCAAAATAGAGGAAGATTAATCAAATAGCAAGAAATCTAATTCTAAGCTATGTATTCTTTATTCTTTAATTTGTATCCATTGCTTCCATGTCGATTTCCTCTCATTTTAACCATGGAATCTTGCTCCCTTTTATGAAAAACTTACAAACAATATGATATATAATTCTTCCTAAGTCACTCACCAATCCATTTGATCAGACTTTACTAGCCTAAAATAATAAAAATAGAATGCATACCATTACTGCCATAAATCCGAGCATGACTTGTCACCTACAAGTAATAATAATAAATAAATAAATAAAAAAGAATCTTTAGTGAAAAGCCAAATCAAACTACAACTGGAACAGAAGTTTAGGAAAATGACCAGTGACTAGTGACTACCACTGCATACCTGGATATCAGTAAGACCTTTTGTGGGATTTACTCCAAAAAAATCCAGGACCTGCATAAAAAACAGATACATTGCATAAACAGGTAGAGAA
Organism: Lactuca sativa; assembly: GCF_002870075.4. Classification (NCBI taxonomy): domain Eukaryota; kingdom Viridiplantae; phylum Streptophyta; class Magnoliopsida; order Asterales; family Asteraceae; genus Lactuca; species Lactuca sativa. The sequence goes on along the minus strand of NC_056631.2, from coordinate 120,246,567 downwards.
ACAAGACTACACATTGGGCTTTGAGACGGAAATTAGAGCACATTTAGCTCATCGTGTTAGAATGGCATTATGTAACTTTCGATTACTATTTCTAGATTCAGCACTAAGTTAGCAAGATTGCTCGATTATTGCTGCCAACAATGAACAGTATTGGATCATCCACCCACTCCGTCACAAGAAAAAAAAATAGTCACATACATTTCCATATGAGTTAAAAAGGAAAAACCTCAACTTGGCTGGAAGACAATGCTAGAATTTGGGAGAATGGAATCATAAAGTTCACAAATTGTGCCCTAAAAAACTGAGTAATACCTCAGGAACAGATCTGGCGAATGCGTCCTCCATTGGAGAGAGGACTGGCCTGGTGATCGAATCGAGTGTGGTGGATTTTCAGGAGGAAGATTATTTGTGTTTATTGTTTGTTAAGATCTTGCAGCAACTTGAAGAGATTGACGTTTCGAGTAAGGGAAGTAGTGATCCAGATCACCGCTAGGGTTTTTGTAGTTCCGACGAACAGAACGCCGACGTAGGATTTACGTTAATTATCATCTCAATCGATGTTTTAAAAACCGGTTTTTTAGATCAACTCATACAGCGGAACCGGTTTTTTACTTTTTTATACATAACTATATAAATCATAAATTTGAGTTTTTACAAGATTCAAACGTTAAAAGAATACATACAAATAAATTGTAGATCACTTCAAATACATTAAAAACTTTCTAACATTTATTATATGTTTTTATTTAAAGAAAACTATATACATTTAAAAAAATCCATCAAAGTTTATTATGAAAATGGTGTTTTTATTTGGTTTAACCGGTTCAACCGGTATATTTTGATCGGTTCAATCGGTTTTTCTAAAAACCGATCGGTTCAATTCGATTCAGAAATCGACATAAATCGGTGATAGTTGAACCGTTCCATTCTCTGGTTTCCCGTGCAACTGATTCGCCCGGACGGTTCAAACAGGTTTTTAAAAAATTGATCTCAATTCTCAAGTGTCGTCGTATGCTTTTAGCGTTTTCCAATTCCAAAAATTTTTAGATTTAATTAATAGATACTAATTATAACCGTAATTACTATTATAAAATTAATTAAGTTTTATTATAAAAAATAAATTTAATTAATTATTTTAAATAAATCTCCTAATCTAATAAATAAAACCATTTTTACACATGGTAGTCTATTAGCACCCCCAATAAAATTATCTCGCCAATTACATGTAAGTGAATTTTCAAAATTGTCTTTATATCTTTAAAACTAACCCGCTGTATTACACGCTCTTTATACTCTTTGTTTTTGTTAGAGATGGCAACGGGGGCGGGTATTACACGGGACCAGTCCCCAACCCCATCCACGAATCCTCATTTCAATCCACATCCCCATTGAGGAATATAAATAAACCCTCATCGCCACCCCCAACGAGGATTGGGAATCCCCAACGGGGAATCGGAGATTTATTTTTCTATTTTAACGTGAAATTTTTTACATAAAGAAAAACTCTAAATTTCAATTTTACCATCATAAATTTAAAGATTTCACAAAATGCAAAAATATCCATAGATTTCATAAAAAAATATAAACAAATTTTCTACCAAATTTAAATACATACATGAAAATTCAAGTAGAAAAAAAAATTATCAAAGTGATATTTGAGTTAAAATAGATAAACAAAATACAAAAATTATACATGAGTTTAAATTAGATAAAAGAATATATATATATATATATATATATATATATATATATATATATATATATATAATTTCAACCAAATAATTAATAATGAGTTAGGCTACTTGGATCAGATTTTATGTATTGTAAATTGTAATATAAATATATGTTTTGTATTATATTTATATATTAATATATACTGGGGTCCCCATCCCCACCTTTTTATTCGGGGATTCCCCATCCCCGGTCAACTTAGGGATTCACCGGTCAAAACGAGTGCGAGTTTCAGGTTCCCCATCGGGTATGGGGTTTTTTGTCATCCCTAGTTTTTGTTAATCCCATAAATTGAGGAACTAATCCATATATTTTTGGCAATGTCTCTCCTTCTCTCAAACCCTAACAGTCGTCAGCCACATCTCACGCAATAAAAGGTATGTGCTTCTTTGTCATCGCTTTTATAATCTCTCAAATATTTGATTGATCATTTGCATTCTATTTTCTCATTGATGTTTATTTTATAGTTTTACGTGACATGTTCTTCAACCCTTTCTCTTCCTATTGAATGATTCTGGAAACAGCTATAGGTAGTGCTGTAAAACTCGTTGAATTGGTCGATTACTCATCTGAGTACTCGCTACTCGGCCTCTTACCGATGCGAATTGCAAAATCCCGAGTACTTCCCGATCGGGCCCTTACTGAACTGAGCAATGTTGTAAAACCCGGTCAACTCGGTGATTAATATGTATAATATAATTAATGATTTATTATTTAACACGCTCCCATGTGATTATTACTACGTATATACATCTTAAATTTTCAGTAATTATTTACGAAGTGAGACCATTATGTGTTTTTCAGTTTTTGTGTATTCACATGTATTTAATTTTGTTGTATATTTCTATCAACTTATGATTTTGACATATATAATGTCTCTAAAAATATTTCTACATGAATTACTGAATCCGAGTATTGCCCAAGTACTCCCGAGAACTCGTTACTCGGTAGTCGGTCGAGCAGGTACCGAGTAACGAGTTCTACAACCTTGGCTATAGGTTTATTGGAAAAAACTTTGTTAAGGGTTTTGTACATGAAGTTTTATGGTAATTTGGTTTCAAAGAAGGTTAAAATTAGAAAGTTGTATCTTTACGGAATGCTATTCGGATCCATAACACTTACAATCCAAGTTATTTTTCTGTCATTTATTGTATTTAATCGCACTTCACATTATCCGCACTAAGCGACAATTGATAAGCCATTGATTTTGCCTACGTTAAAATATATGACGAAACCATTAAAAAGTGAGATCACTCAATTGATAATGTTTTGCTTTTGTATCTAGAGGAGTAGTATTGATCTTATTCCCTCTTTCTAGCTCACTCTCAAAGCAAATAAAGGTAAGTCTTGATCCGAAGACTTGAGTTGTTCCCAAAACCTTAAATTAAAAGAAATAATGTTAATCTAATTTGGATGAAAGAATAAGCATATTAGGCATTTGAACACAAGAACTTTAAAAATTTTCATTACTTGCTGATCAGGTTTGTTTCTTTTTCGTTTTTCTAATTTTTTTGGCATATAAACCCTAAAAATTTGGTCGTGTCCAAGCCATGCATACTCTTACATACACCCCGCGTATGTGGATAAGTCTCGTGATCTGGATATGGGTTGGTTCATCAAGCGTACTTCTAGAGTACGCCCCACGTACTAACTAAGGGACCAAAATGTAAAGTTTTTTCATTAAGGGGCTAAAAGGGAAACTTACCAAAATACGAATGTTATAGTAGTAGTCTTTACCTAATTTGCAACTATTTTTTTATTTTATAAAATTCCAAAAATAATTTATTTTTTTTATTTCTCGCTTTTATTTTAGCATAACATTTAACCTAGGACGTTAGCATGCATGCATTTTTGTTGTCTATTTATTATCACCCCTTTGGATTCCATGGAACATGTTCATAATTATTGTATCATTATTGGTCCAATATCTTGTTCGTTACCCCACACATCGAATCGGGACCACTAGTTCGCAGTTTGGGAAAGCATTGTGGAATCTAAAATCATAAAATTGATGATGATGTGTGTATAGTCTCGTTTTCGCAATCCAATAAGTTTAGAAAAACATTTAATCCATAACTATGAGCATAAAGCTTAGTGAGTTCCCAAAATACAATATACATACAAACATGGCCTTCAGCACGAAGTTGGTTTACCCCCTTGGCCTTTAGCAGAAAGCTTTTCCACCTTAACCTTCACACATATAGTTGTTGGAAAGAGTGTCCAATATAATTAACTATTGATAATATTCCTAATGATGACAAGGTCTTCTTAGGTTTCCCTCAAAGCTCAAATCAAGTAGAATAAATAAATGAGTAATTAGTTTATTAAGTATTAGTGTTTAATAATTAATTATAAACTAATTGGAAAATATTTTGGAATTAATTAACAGTTTAATTAATTAAAGGATTGAATATCAATTAATCGATAGTTGATTAATCAAGAATATTCTAGATCCCTTATAAGAGTAAGGGGTGGACAAAATCTCTCTTGGATAAGAGGGGATTTCAAAATTGGTATTCCATCCCACATGGGTTGGAGTACAAAACCTAGGAACGGATCCAAAGCTATAAATAGGATCTTAGGGATTTCATTCTTCCTTACTCATTTTAGCTTGACTATTCGTCATCCTTCTCTCTCCCTATTGTGGACACACTCTTAGTGAGATTGTCCTACCTCATAGTCATTTTTATTCTACTCTTTGAGTTCATTAGGTATGAACCAAGAAAGGGATTTTGGTTTGGATCCTTTCATCCAAATAAGGTGGGCACACACATTGTATCAAGCTCGAAGGTCTCTAGCTGCAAAAGAGGTATGTAGTTCTTCCTTCTTGTTTATGTTTTCATATGGTAGTCGTAATTAGTATGAAACTTAGATCCTTAAGTTGCATCAACACATATGATGTTCATATGTTTTCGCTGCCATGATCAATGTGTTTTGTTGCATAGAAACCTTAACAATAGTTGGTCCACCCCTTTTGCCTTTAGCACAAAGCTAGTCCGACCTTTTTGGCCTTCAATATAAAATTCGTCTGTCCTGGCCTTCAACACATAGTTGCTTTGCCCCAAGTATATTGTTCTACAACAAATAGTTGGATCGCCCTCAACTCAACACATAATATGTCGACATACATATCAAACATATACACTAGCAATCCAACACCATAAGCAATTAAACATAAACACATCCTATCCTACAAATGATACATACTGTAATATAGAGTATAGTGAGGAATCTCACACGATCTAAATGGCAGAAGCTTAACAGTAATCTCAGCAACCGAACAACTAACACAAACTACCTAATGTCAAACTAAGATCAATCCTTAACCAAACACTCAATTCTACCAAGTTTGACCAAAAGTCAAATTGGTCAAAGAAAATATCTAAACTTTAATACCCAAAAATGACTTAGATGACCATATAACTTGCATGAGTTAATGGACAAGGACAATATGTCAACCTTCAAGTCCAAAAGATCCAAGATCATTCATAAGTGTTCAAAAAATATTTGAGATCTTAACTTCCGTCACTTCACACAAACCAAAAACCTCGTTTTGCTAAATATTAGATGGGAAAATATTGTTCCCTCGTATTATATTTCCATTTTATACCATACTTATTAAATTTAATAACTCAAATTATTATGTTTACATAATAAAATATAAAATAATTACTTTATCGTAATGCTAATTACTAGATGGGAAAATGTTGTTCCCTTATATTATATTTCCATTTTATACCATACTTATTAAATTTAATAACTCAAATTATTATGTTTACATAATAAAATATAAAATAATTACACCATTGTAATAATCTCGATGATAGTAAATATTCCTGATTAAAAAGTTATTGTAAACTTTATATATAGTTTATGAGAAAAAAAAAATGATATCGAATATATATAAAAAGTGTGTTGTTTTTTTATTATGTTTGATATAAACCATTAAACCTTATATGTTAAATATGTATGTGCCTTTTTCTTGTGAGATTCATCTTAAAAAGAGACCAAGAAAGAAGGATGGATACAAGGGGAAAATGAGCCTTTTTCTTGTGAGATCCATACATAAATTTACAAACACCTTTAGCATCAAAATACCCATCAACTAACACACACACACACACAAAATACAACAATTTCAAGATGAATCCACAGCCATTTCATTGTCACCTTTTTCCAATTCCATTCCCATAACACCATCCTTCTCATTCTTCTCCACTTTCTCAATCTTTGGTCTCTGCCACATCAGTTCATTCAATATTAGTGTTTGACTTTGACTTTGACTTTGACTGATGTCAATGGAAAAAAAATATAAGTATTTTATAAAAAGGAAAACAAAATTAATTGAAAAAAGAAGAAAAATCAAAACCTTGGTTTGTATAGAACAATCGTTAGCCATTCGGGCAAACATATTTGTATAAAGTTTAGCATCTCTTTTGTTACTCTCAGCTTGAAGTTGCTTTAAAGTCTTGTGAATAGAATTTACCTCCCTACAAAATAACAAAAACCAAAATGAAACTACAAAGGTTTAAAATGACCAAAATGACCTCCAAATTTGATAGTTTTACCTGTTTTGTGGATCGGCTTCCAAGGCCTTCTTGATGTCTAATTCCGCCAATTCATAATCATAACTTTCCATGTAAGCTTGTGCCCTTCTGTATAAAGCTTTCACATTGTAAAACTCAACATCCAACACCTGTTGGAAACAACCTTGTATAATAATAATAACAATAATAATAATAATAATTAAAACTTGGAATTGTTTTTTAAAAGGATGATAAAAAAAAAGTATAATGGTTTTATGATTGATTACCTTTGAACATAAGATGATTGCATTTTTGTGATCATTTAGTTTGAGGCTACAAGCAGCAGCATTCAACCAGCATGAAACTCTTAATGATTTCACAACCTTTTCATCATAATCCCCAAACTGCCCTTCTTCACTAACATAATCCACTGCCTAAAAACACCACATGTATACATTATCAATGATTTATATTTATATAAATAAAAAAAAATTAACAATCGTTTTACCTTGTCGTATTTTTTAGCTGCTCTTTGATATTTACCACTTTTATAAAGAACATTTCCTTCTTCTTTCTTCCTCCCGGCTGCTTCGATTCTTTCATGAACATCCATCTCCCATGGACCCTTTTCCTGCCAAATGACCATTTTACCCTTTATATACATATATGGAATCAACCTTATGGTAAACTATGAATGATAAGTTACCTTTTCAAATTGGATCATTTCGACTTCATAAACTAAATTTGAAAAGGGAGGAATTACAGCCAAATCAGAGTTTATTTCTTGGCTTCCATATCCATATTCATGATTGATGCTTAATATTGCTTGCTCCCCCTTCTTCATTGTTGCCACACCTCGGTCTAATCCGCCAATCACTTGTTCTGCAATATGACAATGTGGAGGGTATTTACGTCTTTTGCACAAAAAAAAACTGTCATGTAACTGACTAACCTTCATCTGTAATGAAGTTTAATGGAGTGTCTCCATCAAAACCCTTTTTCTCAAACACAGTTCCATCTTCTAGCTTAGCTGTATACCTAACTACAAAAAAAGGAAGAAAATACAATGGCTAAAATAAATATAATATTAATAATAAACAAAAAGTATCAAAAAATCCATATATGCAAAATGATTATATACTTACTAAGAACAGAAGCACCTTCATTTGGAATGAGAGCACCTTCACCCTCTTTCACTATCTTCTTAATCACCTTTGAATCATTTGTTATATCAACTACAGATTTGAAAGATACCAATTCTAATGCCACATGAAGCATAGAATTTGGTGGAATTGAAGAGAAACCATTGGGTAGTGATGTAATTGTAACCCCTTCTTCACCAAAGGCATCTGTGGTTCATAAAAAGTTACATTATTTATCAATTTTCATTTAAAATTATATTATATTTGTAGAACCTTACACTGTGGTTGAACAATTAAATCGGCTTTCTCTTCTCTTGTCATGGTCTTAATTGCTTTTGGAAGTGCCGAACATAAATGACCTAGTAAGACAGTATAATATTATTTTAAAAAAATTTGGTTACATGAAAATAAACCAATTACATAATTATTTATTTAATTACCATCTTTCAAGTAAAACTCAACACCCTCTTTTGGTGATTCAGTAATTACAACACCATCAGGTAGCATCACTACATACTTCACTGCATTAACCAAAATCAGTCACAGATTAGATGTATTTTCACATCACTTGTTGTTAGTTAACAATCTCTTCTTGATATAATCTGGAAAAAGAAGAAGTGCAAAAAACTACCTTTAACCTCATCCAAATCGCCAGGTTGTCCTGTTTCTTCCCCCTTCTTCACTACTCTCTTAAGAATGCCACCATCTTTACAGACATCTAATACTGTGATCCATGAGAGAAGCTCTACCTCAAACTGAATGATGGAATTGGGAGGAACAACATTTGTGCCTGAAACTCCAAATCCCAATTGGGGAGGCAATGTAAACAATGCTATTTCCCCTTTCTTCATTGTAAGCACTGCTTCATCAAAACCAGAACATATCTGACCTGATTGGGAATGTGAATGTCAAACCAAAGAGACAACAGATGAGAGATCACATCACATTGTTACAGAAAAGGGAAAACAACAATGGTGAACAACAACTAACCTTGGCCAATCTTGAAGGAGAAGGGTTCCCCTTTTTCTCTAGTGGAGATAAATGTTGTCCCATTAACCAAACTCCCCACGTAATGAACTGAATCCATTCAAACAATTGATTATTAGCTTAACATAATATTCAATTGGGAGAATGATAGTCAATTTGGTAGCAATAGTATTATATGTTGCAAAAAGCTTCTTTGTTTCTACGAGAAATTATAAATGGCAAATGCACCACCTGCTTTGGCATTTCCAAGTGTGGCGCTAGTGATGGGACGGAGGTAGTAGTAGAATAATTTTGTTTTCGATTATGAATAGAGAGTAGAAAGTAAGTTTACCGGTGGGTTCATCGCCGAATTCAGGGGTTTGGAAACCAGCACCACGGCGGAGGAGCTTCTTTTTTAGGCCAGTGGAGTTGAAAACACGCTCTTGACCGACTGTGAGAGGCGGAGCCGATTCGATCACCTCTCCTGGTTCTTCATCACTGTCGATGTCTTCGGGTTCTTCCGCCATGCTTGATATTTTTAGTCTTTTCGTATCTTCCGCCATTACAGAATATACTCCTGATAGATATGTGTTTTCTTCGACTCTCAGATATTTATTTTGGCTGTTTGTTTTTAAGAGAGGTAAATGTACTCTTTTTACGCATCTACAAATAGGTAAAATGATAGGTGACGTACTAATTTTTTTTTTTTTTTTTTTTAAGGTATATTAGACCACTAAATTTCATTTTTAACTTCTAATTAAACCATTTTTCAAAAAATGAAAAAATCAAACGGTTTCGGTGGTTACCTTTGTTTAGATGGAAATTTTCAATTTTATAAAAAAAAAAATTAAAAAATCATATACTTTTTATGTACGTGGCTTTTCCTTTTCCCCAAATTTAAAACTCATTCCGCCTCTTTTTCCTCCTTACGAATATGAAGAACCATCGCCATCGTTACTTCTTCTCCGGTCCCAGAACCAACCCTAGACACCTCCTTCATCTTCGAGATTTTGAGCTTCTACGCCTGCCACCGATTGAGCTCCTACGTGGCATGTCATTGATCGAAGCTTCAATTTGTGTAAAATTTTTGCTGAAAAGTTGTTCCAATTGTTCTCTATCATGCCTCTCTATGAACTCCTTCTATACTTCGAGTTCTTCGGTCTCACAAAAAAGTATATCAATTTCTGCTTTTTATTATTAGATAATGGATTTTGTTCTTGATTTGGATTTTTTCATGATTTCCCGATTTCAAATTTTGGGTTTTGTTATGATTTTGATTCCGATTTTTGCATCTGAGAATTCATTTTGTTAAGATTTTGATTTTGATTTTTGCATCTGCGAATTCGTCTTCTTTCATATTTGTTGCACAAACTTCGTTTTTTGCATCTATATATCTTTGATTTGGATAGTATTCATTTTTTTCATCTGTGTTCTTTGACCTCTAAAGAAAAAAAAAATAAGAATCAGGCTTCATTAACCATAATAATAATAATAATAATAATAATAATAATAATAAAGAAATGAAAAAACACCTTTAAAAAATAATATGAAAAAATCAAAAGAAAGAATTAATGACTTAAAATGATAAAGAAACTTTGTAACCTGATTATATTTAGGAAACAATGTCTTTCTTTTTTAAAAGTTTGACAATTAAATTTGTTTCACATGTTAAAAAACATATGAAATTACCTATAACAACCGTTGATATTACTTTTTTTAAAACTGATAAAACAAATTCAATGGTCAAATATATATAAAAAAATATTATTGGGTAAATGTAAACACTAAACAAAATTTATTATTATTTTAAACCAAAAAAAAAACCGTAAGCAACACTAAATGAGATGCTACAAAGTGTTTTTCTTTGATCCAAATATTTGTTCTCCCTTCCTTGTGATTCTAAAAAAAAATTACTACTATAATAAAAGTCAAAGAACAAACAATGGTCAAAGTCTTGACTTATACAATACACAACCTTATGACCAAGGCATAATAAAATGTGATTGAATCATTCTTTCTTTACGGTTAATTATGCTCTAAAAAAGATCCATCAACTGTTAGGCAACAAGAAAATAATGTCAACGCACAATAATCAAGAGTTTGGTATTTATTGCTACTTGTTGTCCACAAAGAAATGTAGGTGTATTGCTATGCTAATATGTGTGGGTAAAGAAATAACATTCATGAAACCAATCTTATAAACATATTATTAATAATATGTTACACCACCAAATGCGTACAGTTCCTTTACCAGTACCTACTACTTTCATGAAATCAAACTTATACAGCTTAAATGGCAGAGCTATGAATCCAACTCAGTGTAATTTGTAAATATATTTTTTTTGCCGGTAAATAGTAATAAATATACTTGGATAATCATAATATAATAGCTACAAAATGGTATCCTCTCCAAAACTACCATCTAAGATTATTTCACTTGAATAATAAAGGGTAAGCAACATGCAGGTGGTTCAAGGAACATCAACTACACAAACAAAGAGAACTTTTTGTTTTTTGTAATTTTAGTTTTACACAAAAATAAAATAAAATTTGAGAAGTAGATCCACCCTGATGCCTTGTCTAATAAGATAGGAAATCTAGATCCAACTTTTATGAGACGAATAAGGAAGGCGTTCACATCTTTTGCACATACAAGAGATCAGAGGAGGTCTATGTCCCACCTTTTTGGGTGGAGTGAAAAATTGTAACTCCCCCTCCCCCCATTAACATCAGTTGAATGGTCGCCATATGGAGAAAAATCTTTTAGGGTCAGAATGATATCAAGTTAGGAAAGAATTTCATTGAAAACTGCATTGCATCCAAACACGTTGCTCTTTCAACTTCATATGAGATGAGATGAGAAATAAAACTCTATGAATCCACCAGCTAACAAAAATCATACATGTGTATGTACTCTTCTATTGCCCCTACAATTATATGTCAATATAAATAAATCATTAAGCAATGCATAAAACTACTCAACTTCATCATGCAACACAAATCATCAAGTACCATGTTACCACCAACCAATAATATCAATGGAACATACTCAACTAATCATACCATTATTCCAAATTCAATAATACCAACAAACTTTGTGAAGAGATATTAAAGTGAAAAGTAGATGGAAAGGGCAAGGCTTAGCCGTCACTGACTAAGCTGAATGCCAGGTTTACCAAAAAAGACTCTGCAAGGCCTAGTTTGTTAAGAATGGAAGTGAGATGTGTATACAGATGATGCACATTCAGCTCAAAGTTTAGAGTTGTCAAAACCATTTGCTCAGCTTCAATCACACGTTCTCTGTATTCATCAAACCATTCATGTTTAAAAGTTGCACATTAGATAAAAAAAGAATCATATAAACTGCTAAAGGGGAGTTTGGTTGATTGGTTCACATGAATGAGTTGAAAATATAACAACTCTCCATGGGGAGTAGATAACAGAGCACGTTGAAATCTTGCTTGTGGAAAATTTCAGAGGATACTCTAAATACATTATTCAGAAGGCAAGGTGTCTCCTCATACTAAGCAACAAGGAAAAGAGTAGCAGTAGCAATCAACTGCTGGATAATAATTGTATAAGTGATAACAACAAAATGTATAAAGATTATATATCAAATTCTTGTAATTTAAAAAAAGAACACATAAAGAAAAAACTTCTAATATAAGTGAACATGATTTAGCATGGGAATATTTACTTATTCACCAAAGAGAAATGGTAGCTTACAAATTTGAAGAAACGCACAACATTTTAGCATACATTTTTGAAATTAGATAATATAATAAATGTACAACGACAATATTATAATAAAGATGAAATGTTTATTTTAGATATTGTTACTAGTATTAAGATAATCAACCATATATGTGTTAGTGTATTTCCAATACGATGTGTGTTGATCCAATTTCAAAGAAGTCACTTGTAAAGAATACAAGTAGTAGTAGTGTGATAGGAATATCGAAGGTCATTGGATATGACAAGCATGAGTTTCTTTGAATGTAAAGAGGATCCATGGATTGCGCAGACAAGGCCCACTTAGGCTTGATTAGTGACAAGTAGCAGCAAATAAATGGCTTAAACTCAAGTAGGGGAGAATCGACCTGTACGATAGAGGTGTGAAGAGTAGTTCGACTTTCGACAACGAGGTCTAGGAGAGATTGCGTCGCAAGTAGGTAGAAGTTGTTTCAGTGTTGTCGAAGAAGAGAGTCTTCAGATAAAGTACCCATAAGTTATGAAATTCTTGAAGTGTTTCTCAAGGAATAGTTAAGATCTCCTTCCAGGCATTAAGTAGGATTTAGAAATTAGCCAGACTCCCAGCTACGACTCAAATAGCCATCTAGGTTCATTCCTTCACGAATAAAGGATATATTCTTGTAACAGAGCATCATGAACATAATGGGCGTCATAGTTTACCATAGAAAGCATCAAGTGCTCAAGGGATACACCAAACTCAGGAATTTGATTTCAACCATAGTAAGAAATTAGTTAACCCATGCCAAAGGATTTTAGCAGTAGGATCGACATCAAAGGATATAATGTTTTCGTAAGTGCGATTAGAAACTCATAAGAGTATACCATTCAAAAAGGACTATTCCAACTAAGAATATGGTAATTCTTCAGTGTTATTTTAGGCTTCAGGGTAAACTATGCATTTAGTTTAGTCATTCCTTTAGTCTATAAGCATAAAGATTAATAGAAAACTAAGATCGAATTTCAACGTTCATGGACTAACATAGGGATATAGTTAGACTTTAGCACCCATACAATATTGATTAAGGACCTCTAAATCAATTATAATCTCAAAAGTTAAAAAAAGCAAAGTTCTATTGTGATAAGTAGATATGAAGGAAGGAGGATGACTAGGTTCCTTTAGGACAGTCAAATAATGGTTGTGAGTCTTTAAAACCACCGAAGGGTTGATCGTGAGTCTTCAAGCCTGGGGGTGATGAAAAGAGCGATTTGAATTCGATTAAGGAAATTATGATTTTTAGTAATTTCAGTGTAACACTGTGCAATACAGAAACTGAGTTTGAGATTGGTCGATTTTTAGGAAAAAACATTCTAAACAAGAGTTGAAGATCTCGTTAATTGGAGTCCATCGATATAAATACAATCGAGAACGAATGTCGTATAAAAAAGATATGAATTTGAAATGAAGATGTAGTCTAAGCCTTCTAAAATATAACTTTAAAAATAAAATGAGAATTAGCAGAAGAAGTCTAAACGAAAGTTGTAGATCTCATCGATAACTATACGTGGAAAAAAAGAACATCGAAAATAGATCTCATATAAAAGAAGTTACGAAATTTACAAAATATGCATTTTGCGTGACGTGCAGTGCATGCCGGGTGCACGACGCACACTTCTAGAAGCAGCACGTGGGGCACCAAAAAAGTGACACGTGGTACCCTAGAGACCAACGATGTGTGCGGCATACCAGGTGCATGTTGGGTGCACAATGCACACCCCTAAATCCGCGTGTAAATAACTTCTTGCTGCTTATTTGTTTCCCACACCTTTCCTAACCTTCTCTCTCGAAATTCTTTGCATATTGGCATAATTTCCTTTATTTTTAGTATTCAGCGAAGCCATGAGGTCCCTAGAAGCCCGATAACTAGTAGCTCTTGAGTCAGAGTTCTGCCAGTATAATCTCCCGGTTTCCCTAAAAACTCTCTATAAGTTAGGCTATACTTACTATGCTTTAAGTGTACCTTATATTTATATTCATAGTCTTTATTAGGGACCTATAAATGCTAGATTCGTCAACAATTCCCGTTATAATACTGATTGATCTACTTACATGAGTTGTATCTAGAATAGAGATGCAAGTTTAACCCGTGGATTCGGGTACCCGATCCTAACGGGGCGGGTATTACCAGACGGGTAACGGAGCGGGGACGGGTGTTAACTTTCATACCCGAAGCGGGGACTGGTAGGACATTATCCATCCGTCTAATATATATATATATATATATATATATATATATATATATATATATATATATATATATATATATATATATATATATATATAAGAACATTTAAAGCCTTAGAATTCTTTTTATGAAGATGGTTTATCTTATTTTTGTTTACGACCAATATGGGATGACTTTAGTCCCTCCTTTGTTACTTTACCGAAAGATTTTTTTTCCCGCTAACATTTCATTTGAATATATTATGTGTTTTGTGTAAAAGTTATTGGAAACTATTTTTGAAAAAAATATATTTTCATTAATGTTGGTGAAAGTTTCAATAGCCGACATGACACATATAACTCATTAAATTCTATTAATCAGAATAATAAATTAAACCGACTATAAAAAAACTTTTTTATATCCACTTGAAAAGTGAAAACATGAAGTGTTTTTAAGAAAATATATAATGTTAGAATTGGAATCTTATAATAGATTGACGTTGTCACACCCCGAAACCGAAGGCGGAAACGTTCCGGGGCAGAGGACGTCATGTATATCGCAACCAATGTACATAGTAAGCGTAGTAAACACAAAACATTACATTACATAGAATTATTACATTTGTTTGAAAGTAAAGAGTTACAAGTGTTATACATAGGTATATATAAACAAAATATATGTCGAGTCTTCTACGTACTCCGTCTTTGCCAAAAAGATCGCTGGGTACCTGTCTAATGCGGACCTGAGAATACAAGCAGTTTGAAAATCAGCATAAAGCTGGTGAGTTCATAAGCGGTTTAGTTTTTGTAAAAAAAACAGGTTTCCTTTGGTTTCTGAAAAATTCGTTATCCAAGAAAATCCCATATTTTCTTATAAGTAAAGTTTAGTTATTTGTTTATCCTACAGTTTGATTTGGAACATTTCATTATCCCAGGAAAAACCCTTATTTTCCTATATGTGAGTTAGTTATTTGTTTATTCTACGGTTTGATTAGGAACATTTCGTTATCCCAGGAAAAACCCTTATTTTCCTATATGTGAGTTAGTTATTCGCTTGGAATGCTATGCCCTAGTATATATCATACTTGTCGTAGTAGTTAGGTATTCTGATATCCTGGTTATCCTACACTCGAATGTTGATTATCTACTTTACTTAGCAGTATTTTCGAATGTTTGGAGACACTTAGAGGCGTATATATTTCGAAACTCTGTCGATATCTAAAGGCATACTTTCGTATTCATATTCGTATTCGTTTTATTCCTAGCTGTACTTTCGTATTCGTTCTGTTCCTACTGTACTTTCATATTCGCTCTGTTTCTAACTGTACTTTCGTATCGTTCTGTTACTATCCGAGGGAGTATCTTATTAGTATTAATCCTAATTAATGATTATTATGAATTCTTCGTAAATTATGAAATATAACATAGATTATAACACTTTATCAAGAAATTTATGATTAGTCTGAAAGCTAACTCTGCAATTCGAATTATTAGTTAATACGGTTTTCGATATTAAAAACATACATAATATAACCATTTGAACTGAAATAATAACTTTGAGTACAAGATTTCCTTGTACTTTTGCTTGTATTCCCCCCCCCCCCTGAAAACATTTGAAAAACACGGAAAAAGAGTAGGGGTATGAACTCACCGGTCGAGAAGCGTGTCGGTTTGGGTGCTAAACGTCAGTTCGAGGCTTGAACGCGTGCGAGATTCCTATGTAATATGAAAATATACACATTTGTATCTAATTAGGCTTTGAACTACTATTAAATTGAGAATATACACTCCGAGACGCGAAAACACTCTATTTCAAGTGTTAGGAGTGACCCGGGTGACATCTAAGGACGTATAAGGCTTGGATATGGAGTTTACTCTTCAAGAATAAACTCATAAGAGAGTTTACGGTCCTAATGACCCACTTCGCATGAGTTTACGGCCGTAAACTCATGGTGGGGTGTTCTATGGTGCTAAATGGTCTTATATCACTTGGGAAAATTAGCTAGGATCAAATCTAAGGTATAGGAATGGATTAAACCAACATATGGACCATCTAATGGAGTTTACGGCCGTAAGTTTTCCCACACACCTTCCTTTGATGTTTTGGTGGTCCTAGGTAATTTACAAGTGATTCTAAGTCATTATACAAGCCTTGGGATGGTTTTAGGGCATCATTTGACTAAGATATAGGAGTTTACGGCCCATGAACCTATCCTTGGGGGGTTTACGGCCGTAAGCTCCTATGGGGGTGGTTTTCATCAAGTTTAAGGCCTCTAACTCGTTTGTGGTTGCTTCTAGACTTAATTCCAAGGCTTATGAGGTGTTTAAGTGGCATTTTAACACCTTAACATGAGTTTACTACCCAAGAAATGGTGTTTACGGTCCAAGCATGTGCTTGGGCCGTAAACTCATGTTTACACTCTAAATGATGAGTTCAAGGTGTTCTAAGTCCATTTTGGTAAGCCCCTAAGTCATATCTAAGTTCTAAAGGTGATTTGGAAGGGTTTTAAGGCTCAAAAACCCATTTTATGTGAGTTCACGGCCTAGGACTGTTCTAGGGCCGTAAATTCATGCTAATGGTCCTATTTCATATATTAATCACGAATTTGAAGGCTAAGGATGTTATACTATGAGCTAGGATTGTTACCTTGAAGATTTGGAGCTTGAATTTGATGATTTTGGAACCTAGAACTTGGATTGAGGAGAGAGAGTAGGGAAAGAGAGAGTGGAAAAGGCTTCAAATGAGGCTCTCTCAACTTTATATATGCTTAAAGTTTGAGACACGGTGGAATTCTACCCGATACTGATGTTAAGCGGGGCTTTTGGTCGCACCCGATTAAGTTGTCGTAACCCGATATGGTTGAAACTAAAATTTTTCTAATTAATAGTTTGGGGCGTTTTCATGAGTTTCTAGCGTGTTTGGATACCAATTAAGTTATAATGGAAGTCTAAAAAATAATGACTTAATTTAAAAACTTAAACGGAAACAATTCGAAAAAGATGAATTTTATGGACGGAAACGGGTTACGGCGATGGAGCAAACTTCGGGTTGTCACAGACGTGTTGTAAGAAGTTTTCTTATGAAGTGTTTTTGTGTATGTCTTAGAAGTTTTGTCAAAGAATACAAAATTTTTTTGTTTTACGTGTATATTGCAGCCTCATCTTTCATTCAGTAATCTTTTGAGTTAAAACTTAAAAGGTATTAATACTAGTCTCACATTGGATGAGTAAATAAGCTGAAAGAATGGAAACATGTATATAGAGGGAATAGGACTTGGAATGAGGTATCTTAGTCCCACATTGTTTGTTTAACAAAATGGACGAGAGGGAGTTCATTATAAGTTAAAGAAGTTATAGAGTTGATTTTAAGTTTTCTATTGGCCTTTGCCATTTGTGGATATTAAAACTTCCTGTAGTTTAAATATTTTTGGAAAATTCTTGTTAAGAGTGTTTTTTAGTTTTTTAATAAAGAATGGATACCCGATGGGTTCCCTGTACCCAACAGGGATTAGGCTGATCGGAGGCGGGGATGGGTTTATGGTATGGAGATCGGGTTCGGGGATGGAGATTGTAGTATCCGCTAATATCTGCCCCAGTTTCATCCCTACTCTAGAATGGTCATGTTGGCTAACAGGATTTCAGAAAGACTATACCCTAAATGGTCCTGCCTCCCGACTGTCCGCATGGCTGATCCTTACTTAATAGAACTCTTGCTATTCATTGGTATTAGAAAATAATCTAGCTTTCATTATGAGATCATCATAGAAATTAACAGGTTAAAGTATTATAGGTTAATACTTGTTCGGTGCGTTATCCGCCAGTAGAATTACCCAAAAAGTTCTCAATCTTCCGAGTAATTGTCCAGGTGAGTTATCTCACTATACTATGCATTACAATATATATCCATGTATGTTAGGACATAGAAGCCAATATGTGACAACCGTTAATTTTCGGTCAAGTCAAAGTCAACTAAAGTCAACAAGTCAAACCGGTCGACTCAATTAGCCCGTGGGTACTAGGGCTTACTTTAAGTAATTACTATACAACTCGATATTCTAATGAGAGATCATAAATTGAAAAGTTTGTACATCTAGATTTCCTTAACCTAAAAATGTGGTAAGTCACGAACCAAACCGATAAAACAATGTTGCATACTCATTGGGAGTGTGTAAGATCCTTAAACATGGCTTAATCGGGCTTACGAACCTTGCGTTGCGGAGTCAAACACTCACAAGTGTCATACACGAAACCTCTCCTAAATCTCTCTTCATATGAGAAATCTCTCCCAAATCTCTCCAAGTATGTTAAATCTCTCCCAAATTTCTCTTCGTATGAGAAATCTCTCCAAGAATGTGAAATCTCTCCCAAATCTCTCTTTGTATGAGAAATCTCTCCAAGAATGTGAAATCTCTCCCAAATCTCTCCAAGTATGTGAAATCTCTCCCAAATCACTCTTCTTATGAGAAATCTCTCCAAGAATGTGAAATCTCTCCCAAATCTCTCCAAGAATGTGAAATCTCTCCCAAATCTCTCCAAGTATGTGAAATCTCTCCCAAATCTCTCTCAAAACCTCTTTTGAATTTATTTTGATCATTTGGGGCATCCCGACACTTGACTTGGTGAAAAACCACTCGATACGAGAAGAATCCTTGGAAGTGAGCCTCTCAGGGCTGAAGCCTCTCTATAGGGGCTAAACCCCTCTTGGAACCGAGGCCACCTAGAACGAGTCCGAGGTCCTTGACTAAGCCGCAACCAGCGAGCCAAGACAAGCTAGCCGCAGCCAGCGAGCCGCAGCCACCGACCACAGTAGCCTCGCCTTCGGTTCCCTACTGATGAAGCCACCGCGGTAGCTGCTCGGACCGCATCAGATCTCGCCCTCGGACCGCAGTCATGCGACCAAGCCGCTTCGGATTTAGACTGCTGATGACCGAGCCTTAGCGCCTCCGGTCCTGAACTTCAGATTTCACCCTTTTTCACCCGGTTTTCAATATTTTTAACGTTTTAAGCCCGTTTTTCATCATTTTAACGCGGGGTTTTCTCCAAAAATCATATTTTAACGTATAAGACCCTAAATATTCATAATTTAAACCTATTTTTAGGGAAATTCATATTTAAGAATAAAATCTATTAAGTGAGATCTTGAGGTGGAGTGTGGATCTTGCCATAATCTTTGATAGAAACAACCACCCCCATACCCATTCCTCTGACCAGCTATTGTACTCCTCACCACTCCTAGTCACCTCATGGTACTACCCAACTCATTTCCCAGCAACTCACGTCCAAAGGAGTTGGGAAATCCTCTCTCTCACTCTTCACTTCACTCATTTCCCTCATTTCCACTAAGTATCAAACACCACTTTTCTCTCAAATTCTCTCACACAAATTCGAGATTTCAAAGGCATTTTCCAGCTTTTCTCCTTCATTTCGGTAAGTATCATCACCCTCCTTGTGATTATCACACTTCCCTTTTGCTCAAATCATTGATTCCTTACACAAACATCATCACATTCATGTTAGATCTTCGAATCTTCAAGTGATCCTTCAAGTGTTCTTGAGTTCAACACTACTCTTCTTCAACACTCATCTACTGAAACCACTCAAGGTGAGTTCATACCCTTACATTTTCATGTTTTTAGGGGGGGGGGGGGGGGAATACAAGTTAAAACACCAAGAACATAACTAAACTTTTCCAACAGCTTTCATCAGGAAAGTTGGACTCCATTCACGGACTGTTTTGGACAACTTAAACATTTTGGTTTTCAAAACTGTTTTAGGTGCAAGTAGTTCCAGTTCTTAGCTTTAAAATGACTACTTGCACATCTCCACACAATGTTTCTACAATTTATGGTGATTTTTGCAAAACAGCCTATCATTTCAAGAACAAATCTGGACCAGTCTGTGAATATGAACATTTTAACAAAAGTTAAAGGCTTCCAAAAATCATGATAAAAATTATGAATAAACTAGACACATTTTAGGAACTCTCAGAATTTACGGATTCAGTGTTCGACTTCGTATGATTTTTCTATGACTTTTCTAATACAGCGCAGAAAGGTTAAAAACTAGTTAACAACTTACAACTTTCATAACACTTTGTATTATGTTGAGCAAAGTGTATAACAATAAGTTCTAAATATTGAATGTGTTTCCTTGTTAGTTTATCATCATAAACTGACACTTAGTCATTCATGATAAGATTATTCATTCATTTAGAACATATATATTAAGCTATAATAAGCATAGTTTATGGATTCATAACACTAATGTGTTTTCATAAAAGAGTTCTGATACATTACAAACGTTTTGGATAAACTATAATAGGTATAGTTTATGTATCATTTACTCTTCAAACTTATTTATCAAAGGTTTTCAGTTTAGTTCACGTAAATCTGTTAATGAATAAATTTGTGAGTCATTCACTTCGGGTTACTTCCAAAGTAACCAAGTCAAAAAGTCCTGTAAATTGTAACCAGAGTCTCTTGTAGGGAGAACGTGATAGTTGTGTATAGATCTATATTGGGTTTGACAAACCCACACCTGAGCTGCTTGCAACAACTAGACCGGCAGGTCTGTGGTGACAAGTGTCATTTAACGGCGACGCCTGAAGAACGTCGTATTACGAGGCCGTCTATGTCAAGTATGGTTATGATAGCTCACATGTGGTATTAACAAATTATAAGATTTACGAGTTCTAACTTTAAATTAGCGAGTTATGTCGATTTAGCTCACATAAATTACTTTAAGTATGGAAAAATACTTGTACGCTTTCATATCAAAAAGGGTTTTATGACAATTTAAAATCACTTTCTATCTCAATAAGTACGGATATTACTGTACACTTTCGGTCTTGGTATTTAAGACTACACGTCATTTATTACGGGATGTTTCCCTCAAAACAAAAAGGGTTTTATGTCGATTTAAAACCAAGGTTATATCATTAAGTATGGAAAATACTTGTTCATTATTGGTTCTGGGATTTAGGACCACATAACTTTTATAAGGAAAATATTGGATTTTTCTGGGTAACATACAATTCATTACAAAGATCGATTTTCAAACTCTTACTATCAGAAGCTTCTGAACTCACCAACCTTTGTGTTGACACTTTTTCAAAACTACTTGTATTCTCAGGAATTCAGTGAAACAGGAAATCAACAGCGTTTTGAGGATGGGACGATAAATCGTTAAACAGTTCATTTTGTCATCATAATGTAATTGATTTGAATCATGTAAACATATACTTTGGTGTAACTTTTTCAATTATATTTATGATGGTTGTATTTACTTTTAGCACTATTATACACGTTGTTGTGATACTATACATGAAGTCCTCCATCCCCGAACG
Organism: Lactuca sativa; assembly: GCF_002870075.4. Taxonomy (NCBI): domain Eukaryota; kingdom Viridiplantae; phylum Streptophyta; class Magnoliopsida; order Asterales; family Asteraceae; genus Lactuca; species Lactuca sativa. Next base: position 120,224,943 of record NC_056631.2, on the reverse strand, counting down.
TTTCCACCATCCTTGGTTTGGGGGTGTGACAGATTGGTATCAGAGCATTGTTTATAGTGAACTAAGTATATCAAACCACATAAGATATACAAACTATAAATGCATTGGGACTAAGGTCTCTGATTTAAAGTTTTCAAAACAATTATACTTTTAGAAATAAATAATTTCTTATTAAAAGTATACATACATGCATACATACTAAGGTCAGCATCATTCTAGAACAAAACAAAAGTAATGATTGTTGAATGGCACAAGTAGGCTTGGGGATGTATAGTCAGGTCTGGGAAGGACATAGCCTGATCAACTATGTTTAACCCATAAGTGATTAGCATATGCCCGAGAATGGTTGTGGCGTTGCAACAAGTCTAAAAACTTACCAATTCTATCTACAAACAAACATTGAAAAGCACAAATCAAACATTAAAATACTATAGGAGTATTTTGTAATACTATAACCAACTTATGTGAAAAATAAAGACCCCTATAAGTAGTTAATTATAGAGTTAGACGCCTAGTAGTTATCTCTTCCACTCCTATTCTCGCACGTACAACATAGCAAGATCTTACTTACCAGATGAACCCTATTTTTTTCCAACCAGAGAAATGGTGGATGGTTATGAGAAGAATCAGAAGCGAAACCGGGGGTAATCAATCCTCCATGCATAGCAAGGGTTCCCACGAACCGTTTCGACTACATCGAACCTGTGCCCTGTTGGGCAACCGTGATCGAGGGTTGAAGTCAACGGCAATGACAGCAACCACCATGTGGAGACCAACGAGGGTGTTATGACCTCAACCACGGGGGACCGAATGATAGAGCCCTCCTGGTGAAGACCCGACAGATTGCGAACATCGGGGATTAAAACAGGAAGACTACAACCCGAGTTCGGAAACTGCACGCTACTACAGACCCTACCGTCTCACGTACCCGAGACTCGGAAAGAGATTACCATTTCAGAGACCAACTCTCTTTTTAGGACATTATCGCCGCTCGGACAGAGGCAAGAGAGTAACAGGGTAGACACACGACATTCAAAGAGAGGATGATTGCAGCCAAGTGTCGATTGGCAAAGCTGCATGGTGCATCGACTTTGTCTCAGGCATCACAAGGGACGGATCGTCGTGAGTAAGTTCAGACCGCTCACAAGACCTTGTAAACTAGGTTCATGAGTATGCATTGGTGCTACTCTATTCTAGGTGTAAGCATGTCACTGCGATTTAAGCGGTCATACTAATCGAGAGATCTAGTTACTATCAAAACTTTTCCATGCACAGATGTGAGGTAAACCTGCATCGAGGTCAAAATTTTCACTGAAACCATAATTACTAGTCATATTAACAAGATGGGCTTAGGACATACCTAACAGACTTGAAGGTCTATTTAGTCTTAATTATATAACTAAGCATACATCAACTGGTCATAATAAGGACCTAGCTTGGATACAGAACTACTAAAATACATGCGTTTACCATATATAGGCTCTCGTTATGAATTGTTTTCAGAACACCATAAACAATCGAATTACGTTCCAAAATGAACTAAGGTAAACTTAGTGAGAAAACTCACGACATAGCCATTCAAAAAAAACTCATTATCGTCTCACCTTCGAACATTTTGGTTGAGAGGTTCCTTCTTCGTAGACCTATGGGGTGCGATCATACAGGCACTAATACAACGGGTCCCATCAAAACTCCTCAGCCAAGTGTGTATGGACAAACATGATTCTAAGATGAGTAAGGCTTAACGCCTGTATGAAACCTACTCCTACCCACTACCATAACTCCGTCTCAGGAACATTAGCAGAAACACTAAGAATAGTACAACAATGTGCAAAATTTATATATCTGAATATTAATCTTAAGAATGCACTTGAGATAATTATCCCCACTCACGAAGTCGTGAAACACGAGCCAAAGTTATAGAACTCCGAGTACGCCAGAGAGTGTACGAAGGGCACATGCTTGATATGGAGCGGCAACTGGCTGAACTGTGGGTACACCAGAGGGATGACCGCCACCAGTAGTAGATGCCTTACTTTCTTTCCCTGCTAAAAAAAAAGAAGTCATTTTCCTATCTATGTAATATGTGGTATTTTTCTATGAAACTATCTTGTACTGTGGGTACTTTTAGTTAGGCCTTTAGGCGGCCAAAACTCTCCTACTCCGGATATGATGTAAGACCCCCCTACAAGGTCAATTTGCCCTAGCCTGTTACATCTTAAACATCAATGACATTGTCAGTCGGCTAAATTATGTAGCACCTGGTTCCTGGTACGTAAATCTTATTTGAGTATTCTCTTTTTTAGCCTTGGACTCGGCGAGTCATAGGTCTGACTCGCCGAGTAGAGTCGGGACCCGGGACATGTTTAAGTTGGCGACTCGGCGAGTCCATATTCCGGACTCGGCGAGTCACCACTGTTGGATGAAACCCTAAGTTTCAGGGGTTTGCACCCTATTTAAGCCTCATGTCCGCCCCAAGCCAGCCCCCATTCACCCTCAGAGCTCCCAACCCTCGTTCAAAGCTTATTTCCTTGAGAGTTTGAAGCATTTTGTGTGTTCTTGAAGGATTTGAGAAGGAAGTGGAGTAGATCAAGAGGAAGGGAAGGAAGCCAAGCATCTTAGTGTTCTCTCAGTGATTCTTTTGAGGTATAACCCGTTTTCCCTCTGATTCTATGCTTATTACTCCATTAAGTCCTTCTTGAGCCCTTCCCCAAGCTTGTATGTGCAATATATTTCGTAATAAGTTGATTGGCCTTTAGATTTAGGCATGATTGAGCTCCAGGAGCTCAGATCCGTTGCCTTTATGGACTCATGTTGCTTGTCCACCCTAGATCTACTATTTTGGGGCATTTTGAACCCTAAAACTCTCATTGGTGAATATCCACACGTAAAGTTAGAAACTTTACGTGTTATTCATGCTCTAGGAACCCAGATCTGTGAATGGCATGGACTGGAATCGAGCAAAACTGTGTATTTAGTGACTGCATGGCAACGACTCGACGAGTCATTCATCTGACCCGACGAGTATGCTCGCGAGTCTCCGAGTTTGTCCCCTTTTTGTAGTATCGAGTGTGAGCAGTGAGTCGGGGTGCGACTTAGTGAGTTGGAAGCTGAACTCATCCATGAAGGAACTCGGCGAGTCATTGCCTTGACTCGGCGAGTTCAAGGCAATCTCCTTAGCTCAAGAACAGACTCGGCGAGTTGTTCATACAACTCGGCGAGTCACAACATAAATTTTTATCGGATGAAGATGAACTCGACGAGTTGTTCATACAACTCGGTGAGTAGAATGAAGGACTTGGACATCAGCATTAGAAGGAGAACTCGTCGAGTCAATGCCTAACTCGACGAGTAGAGACGGGATTTTGGTCAGACAAAGGGATAGGGACTCGGCGAGTTGGCAAGCCAACTCGGCGAGTCGGGTCAACTGAAAGTTGACTTTGACTTTGACTCTTGGTTTGGTTAGGGGTAAATGGTCATTTTACCCTGAGGTCGGTTAGCAGTATTTGACTGAGTGTTTTGTGGGAATTATAGCCGAAGGATTTCCGGAGCAGTGGCAACAGCAGACAGTCAGTTCCCACACAGCCCATCAGCTACTTCGAGGTGAGTTCTCCTCCCAGTAGGAACGAGTCTAAGGCACCAAGGCCGACCCGTGTAGACGAGATGTTAGCACTAGAGTGTGGGCCGAGCCCGTATCTCTTGGTTTAGTCGATTATGACATACGTGCCACTATGATAGAGTTGTCCGTACTTGTTGTCTGTGTGATACTTGTATGTTTTGGGTTAGCGGTTGAGTGTGGGCAAGGCCCGTATCTCTCCGAGGGTGGAGTGTGGGCTAGGCCCGTATCTCCCAGATAGTAGAGTGTGGGCGAGGCCCGTATCTCCCGGCTAGCGAATTGTGGGCAGGGCCCGTATCTTCATGAGTGTGGGCGAGGGCCGTAACTCCTAGCTGAATGTGGTATGTTATATGCTTATATGGTATGTGGTACTATGGGGGAACTCACTAAGCTTTGTGCTTACGTTTTTCAGTTATAGTTTCAGGTACCTCTTCAGTCAAGGGAAAGGAGCAGGCGTGGTAGCGGCCCATCACACACACTCCTTGTTTCCGCATTTATGAGTTTATCCTGGGATTGATACTCTGATATTTTGATTGTTTAACTAGTATGGATTCCAAGTTTGGGTTTCGTTGTGAATGGTTTAATTAAGCAATTCTTTAATTGTGATGTTTTCTAAAGTAATGTTTTAAAAACAAAATTTTTGGACGTGAAAATTTGGTCGTTACAAATTATGTGTCACTCCTTGTTTAAATACTTCCATCATACTATCATAGGAGTCTATCTGAAACCCACTCTAGTCAAGTTGTTGGACTAGGGTAATTTAGCTCCGGGATCATTCTCAATTCTCTTTCAAAGGTTGGATCATGTTATTCACCAACCAATGGGACCCGGTTTGAACGTCAAACGTCATGAGACCATTCTACGAACTCATTTCTACTCCGTAATAGGACTGCATCATAGGGATGTAGGTCAAACCTTCGAGAACATACTACTACTCTATAGGTGAATGGTTGAATTACATCTAAGTTCAATGATGGCCTCTGCTAGGAATTCTAGTTCATTAAGAGGGATCAATAATAATGTTATTAATATGACTTCCTCACTTATACATTCCACAGTTATATATAACAAAGACCTGGTAGACAATAGAATGTGAGATTTCTAACTTAGTTTCTTTTCCTCGTTGGGATGAGAAACTAAAGTAGAATCACACGTTTCACTATCCGCCCAGTCTTGGTTATATCATAATGTGTATAAGTTAAGTCTTCATGTATAATGACTCATCTCTTAGTCAGAATCAAAATAATATAGAGTCAACCTTGGTCACTCACGAACTCCTTGTCGTTCGTGTTGCAGAATCATGTCATTATCCGGAAATAGTCAGCCGATCAACGAAGCCCCTATCCTTCATATCGACGCCCCCACATTCCAAGCCACAGTAACAGCTGCCGTCACAGATGTCCTTACAAAACTCAATGTTGGCAACGCAATCACGACTAGCGAAGGAATTAAAAATTCCGATCGATGTATCGATCTAGGAAGCCACCAAAGTGCAACAGTCACGGGCGTACAAAGTTGTAAAACCGAGAGGAGGAAACGAAATCGATGAGCTCGAAAGGAGTGCCAACGATCCCGAAGACTTACCATGCAACAACAGCGAGTGGCAACTCCTGCCCCTTTAGCACTAGCACGACCCGTTCCTCAAGTCCCTGGCATCGGGACCAATCCTGCACACAAAGGCGGTGGTAAAACCAGACCCCATAAAAGGAAATTTTCGAAGTGGATGAACGAGGAAGGCAGACGTGTCCACGTAACTTTGACTAAACACCTCACTTCCACCACCAATTCTAGTTCGAGCCAGATATGTCACCAATGTGGCGAGATAGGACACCTAAAAAAGGACTGTCCAATATTAAAGAACTCCGGCACGGATGGGAAGATACTAAGGATCACTGCCGCAGGAGAAACTACTTCGGACCCCGTTAAAAATATCTAAGGCATTCGTTGTAACAGACTCATAAACTGTTTAAAACTAGTGCAACTAGAGTCTTATCTTCTGCAAGACCCCGTCAGTAAAGGGACCCTCGTGCTGCGTATACTCGCCTTTCGTAGTATACCTAGTTCGCAACAATAGTCTTGTAGTAAATCTATAGTACTGTAACTCTGTTAAAAGTTGCACAGTTGTGTTTTGTCTGTAACGCCTTTGTGATCAAATCTAGTGCCTTTATTTCAAGTGACTCCGAATTTTATCATACGAATGGAGTCCATTCGATCCTCACAATACCAGTTTTGTGCGTAAATCTCTTCATCCAAAATCATCTTTCTAGCGAATCCGTCATTCCAGAACTCCGAAGTACTCATGCGTAGAGTACCTCAGGTTTCTTATCCTTTTCTGAAGAAACCTCAACAAGCCTCCCCGAAGTACCACTCGGGCAGTACGTGAAGTTCAATCCAAAGACCCGTACGGTTAATCTATCGCTAAAGAATGTATACACAAGGGCGGTATATAACCAAGGTTCTACAGGTTTAGAATTAATGGTTCCCCTTTTATTCTTTTCGTCATTGGGGTGTGAGCTTAAAGAAGAATCATTTATTCAACTACCTTTTCAATCTTAATTATATACGACTCCAGTAACCAGATCGCCCTATAGTCTAACCCCCCTACCGAGCTGAAAGAACTGTCAGGTCAAACCAATCGAACTACTCGACAATGGAATTGAAGAACCAACTTCTCACCATGGAGAGCTCCGGTCTTGTTCTTCAAATAGAAAGGCAAATTTCTCATAGGTCCATTGACTTCAGAGGCCCCGACAATATCTCCAATAAAAACCATTACTATCTGCCTTGCATAGACGAATAGGCCAATCAACCGCAAGGAACGAGGTACCCTTCAGGAATTGGACCTGAGATCCGAATATCACCAGTCGCGAGTATTGGGGAAGGATGTCCGAGGACAATCCTCCAAATTCGATGCGGACGCTGCAAGTCCATAGTGATACCCCTCGGATAGGACCAACCCGCTCGCAGTCTTCATGAACTTAATGAATAGGGTACGCCATTCTTACTGGGATCAGTTCATCATTGTCCTTGAAAATGACATGCTTATCTACCCTAGTAGTAAGAAGAAAACCAAAAAGAGCAGCTACAACAAACCGTGGGAACAATACGATCAGAGAAACCTTACCCGAAGTTCTGTAGAAACGAGTTTTGGAATTGAGGAGTCAAATTCCTAAGACACACTATTATTGACGTGAAAATTCTTGAGGACCCTTTCAATTAATCAAAACCGTTGAGAAATTGTCAGCACCAAAGGCGTCGACGGGAATACGCCGAAATTCTGGGTCTCGCTGACCTACCGTCTTAGTTCCTTTAGAACTTCTCGCAAATTACGAAACCTCCCTTACGACTTTGACCCTGAAGGGAGCAACCCTTGACTGGGAAGAGAAGAAAGAGGGAGAAACCTTTAGAACTCCAGAGTAAGAGACCAAATTCCTCTGGAAGCCTCACTCTGGGAAGGCTTAGTACGCTCCGGAAAGCGTGGAAAGCTAAAACCCAAGATAATTATGCCCTTCGAGATTCTTGTCAGAATCAACCCTGTAACTCGCAACTTCAATCTACCCCGCGAGCTTGGTAAAGTACATTCTACCCGCCACATCTCGAACTTGCAGAAGTATCTATCCAACGAGACTCTTGTAATCCCCCTCGACGAGATCGAGTTCCACAAGAGCCTCACCTTCGTGGAAGAACCATAGTGACCATGGACCGAGAGGTCAAGCAGACGAAGCAACGTCGCTTCCCATTAGTGAAGGTTCGCTGGAATACTAACCAAGGACCTGGATTCCCTTGGGAGCACGAGAATCAATCGATTAGGAAGTATCCCCACTTCTTGGCCCGATTATTCATGCCTACTCCTTGCCTAAATTCAAATTTCGGGACGAAATTCCCTTTAACGGGGGATGATGTGACAACCGTCAATTTTCGGTCAAGTCAAAGTCAACTAAAGTAACAAGTCAAATCGGTCGACTCAATTAGCCCGTGGGTACTAGGGCTTACTTTAGGTAATTACTATACAACTCGATATTCTAATGAGAGATCATAAATTGAAAAGTTCGTACATCTAGATTTCCTTAACCTAAAAATGTGGTAAGTCACGAACCAAACCAATAAAACAATGTTGCATACTCATTGGGAGTGTGTAAGATCCTTAAACATGGCTTAATGGGGCTTACGGACCTTGCGTTGCGGAGCCAAACACTCACAAGTGTCATACACGAAACCTCTCCCAAATCTCTCTTCATATGAGAAATCTCTCCAAAAATGTGAAATATCTCCCAAATCTCTCCAAATAAGTGAAATCTCTCCCAAATCTCTCTTCGTATGAGAAATCTCTCCCAAATCTCTCTTCGTATGAGAAATCTCTCCAAGAATGTGAAATCTCTCCCAAATCTCTCCAAGAATGTGAAATCTCTCCCAAATCTCTCTTTGTATGAGAAATCTCTCCAAGAATGTGAAATCTCTCCCAAATCTCTCCAAGTATGTGAAATCTCTCCCAAATCTCTCTTCGTATGAGAAATCTCTCCAAGAATGTGAAATCTCTCCAAGAATGTGAAATCTCTCCCAAATCTCTCCAAGTATGTGAAATCTCTCCCAAATCTCTCTCAAAACCTCTTTTGAATTTATTTTGATCATTTGGGGCATCCCGACACTTGACTTGGTGAAAAACCACTCGATACGAGAAGAATCCTTGGAAGTGAGCCTCCCAGGGCCGAAGCCTCTCTATAGGGGCCAAACCCCTCTTGGAACCGAGGCCACCTAGAACGAGTCCGAGGTCCTTGACTAAGCCGCAGCCAGCGAGCCAAGACAAGCTAGCCGCAGCCAGCGAGCCGCAACAGCCTCGCCTTCGGTTCCCTACTGATGAAGCCACCGCGGTAGCTGCTCGGGCCACATCAAATCTCGCCCTTGGACCGCAGTCATGCGACCAAGCCACTTCGGATTTAGACTGCTGATGACCGAGCCTTAGCGCCTCCGGTCCTGAACTTCGGATTTCACCCAGTTTTCAACATTTTTAACGTTTTAAGCCCGTTTTTCATCATTTTAACGCGGGATTTTCTCCAAAAATCATATTTTAACGTATAAGACCCTAAATATTCATAATTTAAACATATTTTTTAGGGAAATTCATATTTAAGAATAAAATCTATTAAGTGAGATCTTGAGGTGGAGTGTGGATCTTGCCATAATCTTTGATAGAAACAACCACCCCCATACCCATTCCTCTGACCAGCTATTGTACTCCTCACCACTCCTAGTCACCTCATGGTACTACCCAACTCATTTCCCAGCAACTCACGTCCAAAGGAGTTGGGAAATCCTCTCTCTCACTCTTCACTTCACTCATTTCCCTCATTTCCACCAAGTATCAAACACCACTTTTCTCTCAAATTCTCTCACACAAATTCGAGATTTCAAAGGCATTTTCCAGCTTTTCTCCTTCATTTCGGTAAGTATCATCACCCTCCTTGTGATTATCACACTTCCCTTTTGCTCAAATCATTGATTCCTTACACAAACATCATCACATTCATGTTAGATCTTCGAATCTTCAAGTGATCCTTCAAGTGTTCTTGAGTTCAACACTACTCTTCTTCAACACTCATCTACTGAAACCACTCAAGGTGAGTTCATACCCCTACATTTTCATGTTTTTAGGGGGGGGGGGGGGGGGAATACAAGTTAAAACACCAAGAACATAACTAAACTTTTCCAACAGCTTTCATCAGGAAAGTTGGACTCCATTCACGGACTGTTTTGGACAACTTAAACATTTTGGTTTTCAAAACTGTTTTAGGTGCAAGTAGTTCCAGTTCTTAGCTTTAAAATGACTACTTGCACATCTCCACACAATGTTTCTACAATTTATGGTGATTTTTGCAAAACAGCCTATCATTTCAAGAACAAATCTGGACCAGTCTGTGAATATGAACATTTTAACAAAAGTTAAAGGCTTCCAAAAATCATGATAAAAATTATGAATAAACTAGACACATTTTAGGAACTCTCAGAATTTACGGATTCAGTGTTCGACTTCGTATGATTTTTCTATGACTTTTCTAATACAGCGCAGAAAGGTTAAAAACTAGTTAACAACTTACAACTTTCATAACACTTTGTATTATGTTGAGCAAAGTGTATAACAATAAGTTCTAAATATTGAATGTGTTTCCTTGTTAGTTTATCATCATAAACTGACACTTAGTCATTCATGATAAGATTATTCATTCATTTAGAACATATATATTAAGCTATAATAAGCATAGTTTATGGATTCATAACACTAATGTGTTTTCATAAAAGAGTTCTGATACATTACAAACGTTTTGGATAAACTATAATAGGTATAGTTTATGTATCATTTACTCTTCAAACTTATTTATCAAAGGTTTTCAGTTTAGTTCACGTAAATCTGTTAATGAATAAATTTGTGAGTCATTCACTTCGGGTTACTTCCAAAGTAACCAAGTCAAAAAGTCCTGTAAATTGTAACCAGAGTCTCTTGTAGGGAGAACGTGATAGTTGTGTATAGATCTATATTGGGTTTGACAAACCCACACCTGAGCTGCTTGCAACAACTAGACCGGCAGGTCTGTGGTGACAAGTGTCATTTAACGGCGACGCCTGAAGAACGTCGTATTACGAGGCCGTCTATGTCAAGTATGGTTATGATAGCTCACATGTGGTATTAACAAATTATAAGATTTACGAGTTCTAACTTTAAATTAGCGAGTTATGTCGATTTAGCTCACATAAATTACTTTAAGTATGGAAAAATACTTGTACGCTTTCATATCAAAAAGGGTTTTATGACAATTTAAAATCACTTTCTATCTCAATAAGTACGGATATTACTGTACACTTTCGGTCTTGGTATTTAAGACTACACGTCATTTATTACGGGATGTTTCCCTCAAAACAAAAAGGGTTTTATGTCGATTTAAAACCAAGGTTATATCATTAAGTATGGAAAATACTTGTTCATTATTGGTTCTGGGATTTAGGACCACATAACTTTTATAAGGAAAATATTGGATTTTTCTGGGTAACATACAATTCATTACAAAGATCGATTTTCAAACTCTTACTATCAGAAGCTTCTGAACTCACCAACCTTTGTGTTGACACTTTTTCAAAACTACTTGTATTCTCAGGAATTCAGTGAAACAGGAAATCAACAGCGTTTTGAGGATGGGACGATAAATCGTTAAACAGTTCATTTTGTCATCATAATGTAATTGATTTGAATCATGTAAACATATACTTTGGTGTAACTTTTTCAATTATATTTATGATGGTTGTATTTACTTTTAGCACTATTATACACGTTGTTGTGATACTATACATGAAGTCTTTCACCCCCGGACGTTTCCGGCATCCTTGGTTTGGGGGTGTGACACAATAAAGTAGAGCTGATAATATAGCTTCCATGTGCATGTATTAGTAAAACTTGATATATAGTCACTATGTATGGTTATGTAGGTCGGGCGTGGCCTATCATGTAGTTTGGGTGGGGCCTATTAGGTATTTTGGCAGGGGTCCATTATATAACTTGGGTGGGGCCATTTGTATGCATGTATATGTATTGTGATATATGGTCTGTTGGAGAACTCACTAAGTCTAGCGCTTACCCAGTTGTTTATAAATGTTTCCAGGTACTCATATGAAGGGCAATGATCGATTGTGCACACGTGCATTCACAACATGTTTCTACATAATGTAATAATACTCTGATATATTTGAATAAATAAATATGAAAAATTTTGGGTTGAAAATTGGGGTGTTTCATCTGAACAGCTCAATCGAGCTTAATTCGATTTCTTCTGATTTTAAGAGCTCCAAAGCTCAGATATGGTCCTTTCCAAGGTCTTATTGGATAAAGTTTCCAATTTTATCCCTTAAGAAACCCCTTAAAGTCTTGATCTAAATTCTAAAGTCCAAAAAGACAACTTTAAGAATATGGCTAAACCATTAAGCTCTCAATCCAAGAAATCTTCAACCCAAAACTTCCAGAAGCACTTTAGGGATCCTAATGAACCCTAAAAATGTAAACTTTATGGACATGAATACCCCATGCATGTCCTTTCCCAAATCTAGGTTAAAAGATGCAACATGACATAGATTTCATGCAAAGTCCCCAAATCACCACAACTTCCTAGATCTATGAGATGTAATACTCTTGGGACTTAGAGAAGCCATAAAGTTGAAGCCTTTATATCTTCCAACCATAAAAACCATATGAAGGGACCAAAATATTACATCAAACTTAGATCTAGAGAGAAAAGAACCTAAAGACGAAAACTTGATCACTTACAAGAACCCAAAGAATGCTTAAGAGTTCGATGATGATGCTTGCTTACTGAATCAACACCCTAGAAACCTTCTCATTGCATTTTAATGTTAAATGGTGTTTTTTTTAAATAATTGGTGAAAATCACGACGTTATATAATTGAGGAAGCTTGAGGTATGAATACCTAAGGGCCATATTCTCTTTTGGCATGTTCGATTTTAGGAAAATTGAGCAGGATATTTTCAATTTTTAAGTAAGATATAAAATGTAGTCAACATTATATTATATTAGAGATGAAGGTATAGAAGACTCGTTTGGTTCCTATCTAGGAACTATACACTCTATCCATGTTGTTTCCATTATCACTTTAGGGTTTATAGCTATACTGATTGACAACCGAAGACATAGATTTGGAAAAAATAAAACACAAATAGCCACATATACAATCAAGCAGTAAACAACCACATCAAAGTAAGAAATTAAGGGCATTGAGGTCTTACCTAGGTTCGATTATTGAACATAATGAAGATTAGCCATGATTTGTGAGAATTTCCAAGGCATTATACAACAACGATAATGGAAACAACATGGCTAATTACCACGGTAAAGCAGTAAACAAACATGGTAATTATTAATTATTTATCTCTGCTATAATTTCTTTAATATCGACCATTTCAATGGTATAAAACATCTCTAATCCCCTAAAAGAGACCCGTTCTCTACTAACGTGACCACGATGTTTCCAAGGCATTATACAACAACGATATGTGGTAGTGAAGGCGATGTTGGTGAAATAGTGGTGGTTTGCATAGGGAGTCTTGAGAGAGAGAGGGGGGGGATGCAGCCGACATAGGGTTTCTTGGCGTTGGTTGGTTATGAAGGTGTCTGACACTTGGAGACATGGTTTAAATGGGTGGGTGGGATCGAAGAGACGTATTGAGGATGTTAAGAAACGAAGGGACGTGAGAAGGGAAGAGATAATCGTTGGGGAAGAGACGTGGGTTGTGTATGATTAGTAGAGTACATATAGGGGTTGTACATGTCTTAAAATTAAGATTTTTATGCAATGGAGTAGTTGTAAAAATAGTGGTGGTTTGCATAGGGAGTCTTGAGAGAGAGAGAGAGGGGGGGGGGGAGGATGCAGCCGACATAGGGTTTCTTGGCGTTGGTTGGTTATGAAGGTGTCTGACACTTGGATACATGGTTTAAATAGGGTGGGTGGGATCGAAGAGACGTATTGAGGATGTTAAGAAACGAAGGGACGTGAGAAGGGAAGAGATAATCGTTGGGGAAGAGACATGGGTTGTGTATGATTGGTAGAGTACATATAGGGGTTGTACATGTCTTAAAATTAAGATTTTTATGCAATGGAGTAGTTGTAAATTATCCATATATTATAAGATGTTATATATATATATATATATATATATATATATATATATATATATATATATATATAAAGTAACTCACTCTATTAACCTTCCACTACACTTTTGTAGTGTCAGGCCCACTAATTTCATCGGCAGCCTAAGATACCCGATTTTGTTACAGATTCATTTGAGATAAAGATTATGGCATGATCATCTACTGTGTCATGATGGGAACCTCTCCAACAAGCAACCGTACCCATATTAAAAGATGTTTTCATGTTATATATATATATATATATATATATATATATATATATATATATATATATATATATATATAAGAAATTTGTCTTTATAAAAAAAAACAAATAAAACTTATGTCGTCCAAAATTTTAAGCTGAAAGAACAACTAATTAGTGCATATACTTCTTTACCTCTCACAATAATTTTGACCAAATGTAATGCCTACTTTATGGGTATGTTTGTATCAATTTCATTAATTTCAAGTGATTTAGAAAGGAAGGCTTTTGGAATAAATATTATGGCATGATTGTCTACCGTGTCATGGTGGGAACTCCCCCAGCAAGCAACCTTTGTCAATATGAATGGAATGTTATGCCATTTAGTTTGAAAAATGCGCCTTTTGGATTTTAGAATATTATGAATGATTTTTTTTTTATCTCCATAATAATTTTATAATAGTATATATCGATGATATATTAGTCTTTTCGAAAGACATCGATAGTCATTTTAATCATCTAAATTTATTCGAGCAAATTATAGAAAAAAATGGTTTAATTATATCCCAACTAAAAATGGTTTTATTTCAATCAAAAATAAAATTTCTTAGTCATATTATACAAAAAGTAAAAATAATTCCTATAAACAGAAGTATATAATTTACTTTTAAATTTCCTGATAAGATTATTGATAAAACTCAATTGCAAAGATTTATTGGAAGTTTAGATTGTATATCTTCTTTTTATAAAGATTTGGTTAAAGATACAACTATCTTATATGAAAAACTTAAAAAAACATGTCCCTTGGATTGACAATCATACGAAAATCGTCCAATGAATAAAAGAAAAGGTAAAAACTTTACCATGTTTAACTTTGGCAAACCCAAATTGGGAAAAAAATTGTTGAAATCGATGCCTCAAATATAGGTTATGGTGGAATATTAAAACAAATTAATCCAAATGATGAACAATTATATTTGGTTAGATTTTATTGTGGAAAATGGATAGAATCTCAGAAAAATTATGCTATTGTTTCTAAAGAAATACTAGCAATAGTAAATTGTGTTTTGGAATTCCAAGATGATCTTTACAATCAACAATTTACTATAATTACTGATTGCCAATCAGCTAAATTTATGTTCAATAAAGATGTCAAACATGATATTTCTAACCAAATATTTGCTAGGCTCATTTAGCACCATTCGATTTTACAAGTATATATCGAAAAGGTGAAGATAATAATATTCCAAACCTTTTAACTAGAGAATTCTTAAATGAGCAATGAACATTTAAGATAGTTATCCAATGATATTGTTCTCACAAGAAACTCAATTACAAAAATAGAAATTCAGTTAGCAAATTTAATTAATTCATTACCAACAGTAAATGTTTTAAATCATTTGAGTCATACTTAAAGAATAGCACCAACAAGAATAAGACTAAAATGTATAGGAATTCATCTTCAAAGTCTTGAGAATAAACTCATATTACTTTTAAATTAATTTTGCAAGATAATTCCCAATAAACGAGGAAGAGGTGGCCACCCTAATAGAGGTGGAAAAGGAAGGGGATATCCCCTTATACAACATGGGAGAAATATGCTAATAGCAGAGAACATTGCTTCCCAACCATCATCATCTAATATTCCCAACCCGAAGATCCGTTATATTCGGCTTTCCAAGAATATTTAAAACAACAAACGGATAATAATCATTCGTACTCGAAAGTAGTTTCATAGGAAGATAATGATGATTCCTCGAATTACATTTTGACTCCTCATAAGGATTCAATTAGTCACCTTGAAGATAAGGATATCATGTTATATTTTGAGAACAATACTGATACATGGGATTTATTCTCCAAATATCTGGATACTGCATCATATGCAGCATGTTCCTATAAATCGAGGAATTATTATGAGAATATACTCATTTCTACTGGTACTTGTAAAATTTCACATTACTCCACCGGAGACAAGAAAGTTTATAACTTCAACAAAGCAATTATCAAAAAGATTATATCTATAGAAGAATGGGGTTTGAGCACCCTTAGGGAAAGAGAATTTCTCCACCCTAAACAAAAGATTTTAACAAAATATAATTTTTGGGATTATATCGACAACTTTTATAAAACTTTTCTTTATGAAAATCCAAAAAAGAAACATTCTTGGTTTTTCAAAATTTGCGATCAAGTTTATAAACAAAGGTTGCCAAATTGGTTTACAAAATGGTGGATATCATATGGTCCAAGTGTTCAAATTCTCCCTGAACCGTTCACATCTTTATATATCGAATTGTTGGATGTAGCTCCTAAATACAAGAATGATATTGCCCATTCTAATGGAGGCCAAGAGGTAATACCTACCTTACATTTTTTTCATAGAATCTTTGATTCCTAGGATCTGGAAATGGATTCTAGAAGTAGATTATAGTCCACCTTAATTCCTATCAATACAAAGGAAATACCTTACAAAATTTTGGCAAAAAATGTTGCATAAAGATCCTAAATCAAATGAAATTAATGCAAAACAAAAATTGATAATATAAATATGGCAATCTTAAAATACAAATCCCAGAAGGAATTCCCAAAACATAACGAGCATTCCACAACTTCCAGTCCTTATGAAAAAAGCCATCTACACAATGTAAGTTCAAGGAAAATTTTCCCATCCAAAGATGATATAATTAAAGCATATATTCGTCAGATAAAGGAAGACCTGCTAAAAAAATTTAAACAAAATTTAGACACTCAATGCTTTCCACAGGAAATGATGATAATTACCTGGTAGGAGAATCTCAGCCAACAAATAATGATGACATCATTATTAAAGAATTTACTATGGAAGATGTCTTCTCCACACTTGAAGACATAATGATGTAAAAACTACAAAATGAAAAGTCAAAAGCATAAAGTCTCCACAGTGAAAATTTCCATAGTTATCAATATCTACTATTTGCTTTTATAAAGCCACAATAATGAAGAAAAACAAAGACACAAAATGAATCCAGCTTTCATAAAGCATTAATCACTGCGCTGAATTATTGTACTCTAGTAGTTTGTAAAATTTAAATTTACTTTGAAGTAAGAGACTATAAAAAGGCTTATATGTTTAAGATTCAGACATATTATACCTTACACTCCTCACTCTCAACTCTATTGTAAAATATTTAATTTATAAAAGAAGCTTTGAAGTATTCTGGTGCCCTCTTCCTACCGTGTTCTTTTTCACTTTGTAAGTCTTCTTTATTTTTTATGTTGTTATTGTTTAGCCTAATGATAGGCTAATTACTTTTAAGTGTTAAATAATTTCATGGAATTATAGCTTTATTAGTTTGTTAGAAACCTAGGTACCATATAATTATTTGAAATACAAAGTTCTAGGTTAATAATAGGTAATTTAGAGTGAAACATTTAATCATTAGTCGTGGTGTTGCCCGTTTTGTTAGCCGTGGTTTGACGTTTTTAGGATGTTTTTCATTGACTCGACTTTCAATGTTTCAGTTTGATTGTCTGTTATTGTATACTATACTATGACTGTATTTTAACATAAGTTATAAGGTACCCTTGGGCCTTCTATGTGTTTTCGTATCAGAGCCATATGTTTCATGAGTTATGTAACACTTCTCTTTCAAATGAATTTTCCCATGTTTAAAATAAATAACAAAAATAACAAAAATATTGTTAAAAATTAAACTAATGACGAATATGAAATTCCAAAACAATTAGATTTACTTAATAAACGGACAATTCATAGAACACAACCAAAAGTTTTATATGAACTAAGCATTTTTGAGGAAATAGGTTTTATAGAATCAGTTAGTTTTAACTAAAGAAAATTTAACAATAAATCAAGATGATATGGTTGTTAGGTTATTAACTTATGATGATATTTATAGGTATCAAAATACTCATAACTATTTACATATAGGATTAGTGCAAATTGCCTTAAAACCTTTAACTTTACAACGTTTACCTAAAATTTCTTAGCTAGTTTACGAAATGGTCATAATATAAATTGGAAACAATCTTTAATAGGCATAATGTAGTCTAGTCTGACTAATGGTCCAATATATTTTAATGTTTATCGTAATTTACAATTATCATTATCTGATGTTAATATACCCGATGCTTTAATATTAAATATTAAAGCAAACGGATATAATTATACGCCATGATCTGTATTAATATGCATATGCTATAGAATATATTGTAGACCTTTAAAAACTATGAATCTTAAGTGAAAATGGAATAATAAGCTTAATAATGAAACTATTTTAATAGAAAGTAATTTTGATATGTCTAAAATAACCACTAGCAAAGCTACTAAGTAGGATGAAATAGATTTTCCAAAAAATTGGGTTTGGAAGGAGCGGTTCCTCATCAACCAAAAATAAATAATAATAATTTCAAAAATTATTCAAATGTCTAACGGAAGACTTCAAATCGGATCCGATAACAATAATGAAGAAATACCTTTATTAAGAAGAACTAGATCAACTAGATCTCTATATTCTCATATATCGCCTTTAGAATATAAGGTAGAAACCATCTAGGTGTTCCACGTCTCAGTTAGATAAAAAAAATAAATCAATTAAATATCAAAGATAATATAGTCCAAGGTGCCTATGAAGAGGATCCTACTGCCTCATAAATGAATTTTCCAATTTAATGGATTGTGAAGAAATAATAGATTTTAGTCTGGGATCACCGGCAAGAACAAAATTTTATAATGAATTTAATATAGAAAAATGGAAACCTTTTAAAACTTGGTTATTTGAAGAATTTTCAAAAAAAAAGAATTAATAATTTTACAATATGAGTTTATTCTTACTTGTCCAAAGTTAACAAGGTTATATATTTTGTTCCATGGTTTTTTTTAATAAATATATACTTAATTATTTAAATATATTAGAAAGAGAATATATTCTTTAAAATGGAAATATACAAAAATCAATTTTTTTCACCCCAACAAAGTTTTCAAATTTCTAGAGAAAATATAAGCTTAAAATTTTCGGCTTATAAAAAATTAGTTGAAAGCAATACTTTACGTGTGACCATTGAGCATATTAACTAACTAATACAACAAAATAATTTTACAAACTTATATTCTATACTTCTTGGAGAAAATTTTGTTTCTTTAGAAGAAAAGGTAGAAAACATATATAAATTAATTGAAAAATCTCAAATTGAGAAAACAAAAATAATTAAGGACAAAATAATTGCAACTTTTCAACCTCCTCCAAAAATAAAAGATTTTAAATTTAAAAATGAAACTAAATTAGATAAAATTATAGATAAATTAAAACAACCTAAAATTTAAGTATGAATACTTTAAATAAAACTGAAGAGTCAGATAACTCATAAAATAATACTAATTCCTAGGAGACCTGTCCAGTCAAAATATTATAACAATAGGTCTACTTCTCAAGATGTTTTATTTGAAGAATAGGGTATTCCAGATAATAGTTACAATGGTAAAAACGTCTACGAATGGAATTTAGATGGTTTTATAGAAAAACAAATATATTTGTTAACCCAAAGAATGATTTTGTATGCTACTAGTGCAAAGCAATTAGGAAATACTGATTTAGTAGTTGCTCAAATGATAATAACAGGTTACTGACAAATTAAAAGGTTGGTGGGATAACTATCTAAATGAGTTAGATAAAATTCTAATTTATAATGCCACCAAAATAGTTACCAATCAAATTAAGAATGAAGATGGTACTTCAACTTCTACACAAACAATAGTTCAAGATGTAGTTTATACACTTCTTTTAAGTATAATTGAACACTTTTATGGTAAATGGTAAAATAATTTGGTTGAATCAACCAAACCTCGATACCAGGTTGTTTGTTTGCAAGAAGACTGTCATTGGCGTTTATATGTAGTTATCCTTAAAGATATTGAAAGGGAAAGAAGAAACTTACATTTAAGATTTATTTTCAAGATCCAATTTCTTTGTCTTCAAATTTGGAACGAGAGTTAGGAGGTATGATTATCTCTCTTATTTATTTCTCTTTCTTTCAAATTCTTTCCATTATAAAAACTCACCGACATCATTTTATTCCCTTTCTTTTTGGTATAGTGACCCGAATTATGATGACATGTGCAGAATAGTAAAGATCAAGTGAATTATTAAATCATCAAGAACACAAGGAGTAAATAAACACGTTTAAGCTCCATTAGAATAATAAGAGTACAAGTGGGTATTGTTATTTCTCTCACTAAACTAAACTCTCTAAATGGGTCTTACATAAAATGGGAGCCACTCACTTTCTATTTACAAAAAAGGCTAAATCTATTACACAACACAAGAGGTAAACCACATCCAAGTAGAATTTTGCATCATAACATTCTCCCCCTCAAAGTTAGGATTGGATGTCCTTACTTGAATTTCCAAACGAGCTCGTGCGATCAAGACCAACTCCCCCTCGAAGTAACATTGGTCTTCAAATCTGCAAAATGAATACTTGAGAAGCTTCGAACACCCATTTCTACATCCTCCCTTTTTTTTTTATAATCAACAATTGATTATAAAAACCACAAAGGATGAGAAGCGATCGAGGAGTAAACTTGACGAAACTCCCCCTCGATGCGTGAAAAAAATTCAACCGCGAAAATCTTGCACGAAAAACAATCACAAAAATCCGAGAAAAATTTCCAAATTTTGTGAAAATTTTCAACTTTTGGGTGAGAGTTGCAAGAAATTCGAAAACTGGTTATAAACTGTCAACTTTGCAAATTCTACAGGGACCCGTTGCGCCAAAATAACTTTATATGACTTTACCCCTAATGCGAAACTGGGCATAAAGTGACAATTCACATCAACTGCAGGGACTGGATTCAAATTTTTTTCCATTTCTCAAATTTATACCCCAATGTCGAAACTGGAAAAAATGTGTCATATTTTTGAAACTTCAGGGATTCGAAATGAAAATTCTTCATTCTTCACAAAATATTACTCCCAAGTTGAATATGGGTAGAAACTATCAAATTGGTAAAAGATGAGGGATTCGAAACGAACATTTTCCTTTCTCCTCCGATTCAACTCACTTCTCTGGATGAGTTGGACTCAATGTAAGAGGTCA
Organism: Lactuca sativa; assembly: GCF_002870075.4. Classification (NCBI taxonomy): domain Eukaryota; kingdom Viridiplantae; phylum Streptophyta; class Magnoliopsida; order Asterales; family Asteraceae; genus Lactuca; species Lactuca sativa. The sequence continues at coordinate 120,204,344 of NC_056631.2, read as the reverse complement.
ACATAATTTGTTTTGATTTGGTTCTTGTCTTAAATAAAGAGTAAATTACACGGATGGTACTTGTGGTTATGTGTTACTTGTACGTTTGGTCCCTAGAAAGATTTTTTTAACTCAGACCTTCCCTGAAACTTTAATTTGTTACACGCCTAGTCCCTCTCTTAACTTGTCCATTTGTTTAGCCGTTAGAAACCCTCACATTGAGGGCATTTTTGTCCTTTCACCTTCGGAGGGGCTTAAATGTAACTTTCTTCATAAACATCCCAAAAAATGAAAAAGTAAGAGAGCACATTATCGTATGAATCTCAACATTGTTTAATTGCAAAAGTCAATCATTTGGACACCATTTTTTACCAGAATTCATTTGATTTTGCATAAGAAATTGATGTTGAACCAAAGAATTAATAAATTGAAACATGGATAAACGAAAGCGAGATATATCAACAAACGTCAATAAATTGGTTTGACCATATTTTTCTAAATTTAACCAATCGAAACATAAAAGCATCTGCTTCTCGATCTTGCTTCAATGAAAACACATACAATTGAGAAATCGAAACTTCATCATCATCATCATTGAAACACAAAACGAGAAGCAATTTGGATCCATCCTCCATAGTTCAAAATATCATCTCTATAAGAAATAAATTACGCGGCGTCGCGGCCCCATCGAAAGTCAATCAAATGTTTAATAGATCGATTTCAACGAAACCGTTTCCTGCGAAACTCAAATTCGATCACCACCCTAATTTTGAAATCCTCCATTGATTCACAAACGAAATCAGATAACTATTCACGTTCCATCAATATCATCAAAATCGAAAACAACTTCAAACCATCTATGCCCAATTAGTAGATTCACCCCAAAAAAAAAACAAAAATCAACTCAACAACCCAAATGACAATCATATCCTAAACATCAACACCACAAAGGATTTTCATATCAAACAGGACATTCAAATAATCATTATCGAGACAAGGGTATAACCTAAAATATGAAGAAAATGATGATGATGGATGAACCCTAAAATCCGCTGTTAATTAATGGTTTTTTTCCAAGGAATATAAATCAATTGATGATATTAGAATGATAAGTTCAATTGATTATACAGGAGGAATTAATTGCAGATTCAAGGCGATGAACACAAATTATACAAGCGATGGAAACTGAGAAAAATAAGAACGAGGGAGGGGTAGGTTTTAAAGTAGTGGCGAAGTCGAAAGGACAAAAATTCCCGTAGTATGGAGGTTTCTAACAGCTAAACAGACGGATAAGTTAAGAGAGGGATTGGGCGGGTAACAAATTAAAGTTTCGGGGATGATCCGAGTTAAAAAATATTTCTAGGGGCCAAACGTGCAAATGACCCATAACCACAGGGACCAATAACCACAGGGACCATCCGTGTAATTTACTCTAAATAAAAACCAAAAAAGAAATAGAAAAACTTACCAAAACTTTGTGTTCTTTGGTTTTTAGAGTTATGTTTTAGGTTTTTATGTATTTAAAAAAAAAGTGAATAAAACAATATACTCGTAAGCTAAAGGAGCACATGAACTTGTTGAAATCCATGAAAATAAAATTTTGTAATATCTAGTAACTGAACATTGCTTAATATCTACTTTTAGCAATATAACTAGGTAGAGTACAATGTAAACTGGAAATATGTTTAAATAATTAAGAAAGCTAGAGACTTCTGGAATAATGTTTTTTAGAAATTTAAATACCCATCTTGGCGATGCTTGACTAGGGCTTAGTTTTGGTGTATTTATCATGTAGTAATGTAGTATAGTTCATTTATGTTGTTTATTATTTAATTCATATATAGTAATATTTTGTATTGGCCCACAACTGTCATGTATGCATATTTATTCTATCGTGGAATGCAAAATCTATGATGGAAAAATATTGATTTCCTTCATGTTATTTCAAACTCCTTCTATGCATTCTTCTTCACCAACCATCATATCACTTCTTTCTTACCCTCAACGACCTAAACCCTAATGGCCGACACCTTCGGCGCCCGCCATAATTCATGGTTCTCTTTAATTAATTGAACACTCTCTTAATTGCTTTCCAATGTTGAATACCAGGATTACTAGTATATCGACACAACTTTCCAATTGTATAAGTGTGAGGGTACTTGCCATGACATACATCAAACAACCTATCATCTGAGAATATTTTAACTGTTATATTGTATTTCCTTTATTTGACATTAACTTCATGATAGGATCTATAGGAATATTCACAGGAGAATAATCACTGCAATTAAACTTTGTGAGAAATTTCTCAACATAGTGTGTTTGCATTTAGTAATATCCTTGTTAACATGTTTCATCCTAATCACATCAACTTCCCCAATGTTCTTCATGGAAAACTTTGATGAAAACAAATTTTTTGTTTCATTAACTTGAAGTTGACCGCTTGAAGTTGACCGGTTCTGAAAATCAACAAGTCATTAATATATAGACAAATTATCACATGGGAACCGTATGGGTCAAATTGATTATAAACACATTTTTACGATTGGTTTTAATTGAAACCACATGAGAAATGATCTCATCACACCTCTGATGCCATTGTTTGGATGCTTGTTTCAATCTGTATAATAATCTTACAAGTTTTACACAACTTATGCTCTTTACTGGGCATATTAAAACTTTCAAGTTGTTTCATGTAAACTTCTTCATTGAACTCTCCATTCAAGAAGCCAAAGCAATTAACAATTTAACGATAGATATTTGTGACGCTGGTGCATATTTGTAACACCTCGTTTTCCATTTATTAATAAAGAAAGAAACTTAATTAATGACATAAATACTAAAACATTTAAGAATAAATTTCTCATGCCAGATAAATAACTTAAATAAAAAAATTATATATAATATCTTTTAAAGAGATTAGTTATTAATTAAAATAATAAGAAGATATTAAATAATTAAAATTATATTTAAGAACTTAAAAGAAAATAAAGTAGTTGAGAGGGTCAAAAGAGACAATTTTGAAATCTAAAAGGTTAAACTTTGGGTTCAAATGGTTGTCATGGCCATTGTGGGGATGTTGAAGGACCAACAGTGTAAATTTTGAATCAACCCATGTAATTGACAAGATCCTTCTCTTGCAACCTAAATCACCAGCCCCTTAACTTCCTTATAACCACATTTAACCGAACATTAAAACATACACATACATCACGTCCCCCCTCTTTCGTGTCGTATGCCTTTTAGCGGGAAAGAGAGAAAGAATTGAGGGGATAGAAGCATCGTCGGGAAAAGGAAAAGAAGGAGGAAAGGGGGAAGCGTTTTGAAAACAGAAAAATTAACCTCAAGGATATGGTTTACCTCTTCTATAGACTTCTAGACCTGATTCCAACTCTAAATAGGGCTTGGAATGCTTTTCCTCATATTGCTGCAAAACTTGACAAATTTCAGCTGTCATCTTGCAAAAACTATCGTAAATCACAGTGTGAGAACAATAAAGATCGATAGATTCAATATTTGCAAGATGAATTAAATACGAGAAACAATATTGCTCAAAATGGTGCCAAATGATTAATATTCACAACAATAGAATAGTTCTTAAGGAGGAACTACTCTGTACTTGCTTAAAAAGTTGTAACCCTAAAAGTTACATGCATGCTATAAATGGACAAAAGATAAATAGCGGTTCCGAACATGGACAGGCCCATTTCGGAATCTAATAACTTACATTTGACACAACATAATATTAAACCTAACAATCTCCCTCTTTGTGTCAAATTGGAAGAGAGCCTTCATTATTGTCATTGCGCTTCAAAAACATTAGGCATTATTTTCAGAAGGGATGCCCTGACAACATGATACCACTGAATCATATCCGACAAAAATTTTATATCAGAATTTGGGTTGGCCTTGTTCGCTTTTGCCCTTACTAGAATTTGATTCATATCACTTGTGGAATACAAGTGTTTGTGTGACAACCCGAACTTTGTTTCATCGCCGTAACTCGTTTCCGTCCATAAAATTCGTTTTTAGCGAACTATTCCGATTACGTTTTTGGATTAGGTCATTTAATTTAAGACTTTTATTTTGACCTCGTAAGTATCCAAACACGTTAGAAACACATGAAAACGCCCCAAATTATTATTTGGAAAATTTTTAGTTTCGACTCCGCCGGGTTACGACAACTTAATCGGGTACGACCAAAAGCCTCATCTAACGTCAGTATCGGGTAGAATTCCACCGAGCCTCAAATTCAAACCATATTTAAGGTTGAAAGGACCTCATTTTAAGCCCTTTCCACACTCTCTCTACTCTCTCTCCTCAAATCCAAGTTCTAGGTCCAAAATCGTCCAATTCAAGCCCCAAATCGATAAGGTATCTATCCTAACTCATAGATTAGCATCCTTAGCCTTCAAATTCGTGTTCAAATCATGGAATAGGACCAAAATCATGTGTTTACGGCCCTAGAACAGTCTTGGGCCGCAAACACACATAAAAAGGGTTTTTGAGCCCCAAAACACTCCCAAATCACTTATGGAGCTTGGAAATGACTTAAGGGATTATTTGAATGGACTAGGAACACCTTAAACTCAACATTTAGGGGGTAAATATGAGTTTACGGACCAAGAACATGCTTGGACCATAAACACCATTTCATGGGCAGTAAACACATTTTAAGGTGTCAAGATGCCCCTTAAACACCTCCCAAGCCTTGGAATAAAGTCTAGAAGCAACCAAAAACGAGTTAGGGGCCTTAAACTTGATGGAAACCACTCCCTTAGGAGTTCACGGCCATAAAACCCCCAACGATAGGTTCCTGGGCCGTAAATTCCTATAACTTGGTCAAATGATGCCCTAAATTCATTCCATGGCTTGTATAATGACTTAGAATCACATGCGATTGATCTAGGACCACCAAAACATGAAAGGAAAGAGCATATAGGAGCTTATGGCCGTAAACTCCTAGTTTACAGCCGTACACTCCATTTGATAGTCCCTTTGGTGGTTTAATCCTTCCTTATACCCTAGATTTGATCCTAGCCAAATTCCTTAAGTGATGTGTGACCTTTGAACACCCTAGAACACATCACCCATGAGTTTACGGCCGTGAAATCATGGGGACATGGTCTTAGGGCCAAAAAATCCCCTAGGAGTTTACTCTTGAAGAGCAAACTCTATATCTATGCCCTATACGTTTGTAGATGCCACCCGGGTCACTCCAAACACTTGAATTGAAGTGTTTTTCGCGCCTCGGAGTATTTATTCATTTTAATTAGTAGATCCAAATCTAATTAGATACAAATGTGTATCTCTTCATATTACATAGGAACCTCGCACGTTTTCAAGCCCTGTTCGGACACTTAGCATCCTAGCCGACACAATCCGCGTCCGGTGAGTTCATACCCCTACCCTTTTTCAGTGTTTTTCAATTTTTTCAGGGGGGAATACAAGCAAAAGTACAAGAATATCTTGTACTTAAATTTATTATTATTTCATTTGAAATGCTTCATAATCCGTATATTTTTAACAATCGAAACCATATTAACCAACTGTTTGACTTGTAGAGTTAGTTTTCAAACCGATTTCAAATCCTATTATATAGTGTTATATTTTATATTTCAAAAATGATTGTTCACACCATTACTGTTAAAATCATAGAACTTTTGTTATGTCCTTGATAAAACTCCCCCTAGATTCGAGAGTGAAGGACAAATATCGTTAATCTTAGAACTTTTGGCAGGTCTTTGATAGTACTCCCCCTAGATACGAGAGTAAAGGACTAATAAAATAGAATTTTTCGTATTAGTAATTTTAGTTTTAAATTCATTAATCTTAAGATTGGAGACACGCCCTTTGTAACACTTCCCCTAGATATGAGAGTGGAGGACTATCCCTGTAACCAGAATCTCCTGGAGGGAGAGCGTGACTTGAGTGTATAGATCTATACGAGATTGACTACCCCACACATGGCTGCTAGCTACAGCCGAACTGAAAGGTTCAAGGGTGACAAAAGTCATAAAAAGATATTGGCCCCGTTCCGAGCCTTATCTAGTCTGTAGTATGGTTATGGAACTCGCAATCAAGGTTATGAAAACTTTATATTTATTTATTAGTTTTATATACGTGTTAAAACTAATGTACTTTTTCAAGAATAACCGACTTTCAGGAAACTTCACACACACACTTTAAGTATGGTAGATACTTGTACATTACTTTCAGATTCGATAACCAATCACAAACTTTTTACGGAAAATAAGGGTTTTCCCTTGGATAACTGAACTTGTTCTTAACTAGATTGTGTAATAATCAGATAACAAATTGTTCTTAACCAAACTGTGTAACAAACGGATAACTAAACTTTACATATAAGAAAATATGGGATTTTCTTGGATCATAACTTTTTCAGAAAATCGAAAGGAAACTTGTCCATTTTCAGAAAACAAAACCGCTTATGAACTCACCAACTTTATGCTGATTTTTAAATTGCTTGTATTCTCAGGTTCTCCTTAGACAGGTATCCCGCGTTCTTTTGTTGAAGACGGAGTGTATGGAAGTCACGTCTTACTTTTGTTTAAACTTATGTATGTACAAAACTTGTATTACTTTACTTTCAAACAAATGTAATGATTCTATGTAATGTAATGTTTTGTGTTTACTTCGCTTACTATGTACATTGGTTGTGAAACTTAACATGAAGTCACCTCCGCCCCGGAACGTTTCCGCCTTCGGTTTCGGGGTGTGACAGATTGGTATCAGTGCCCTTGTTTATAGTGAACTAAGTATACCAAACCTTACATGGTATAAGACTATAAACACTACGGGGCCTAAGTGCTCTGAACTAAAAGTATACTTCAAAATATAAGTATTTTCAAAAGTATACAAGTATACCTGACCGTCGGAATCCGTAACTACAAGTAGAACAAAACATAAGTAAATGGGTGTTGTACGCTGCGTTTAAACCTGGGCAGTTATGTAGTCATGTCTAGGGTCAATATATCCTGATCAACTATATTCATTCGAGACATGGCCAACATGTGCTTGGGAGTGACTGTGGTGTTCAGCATGCCTAAAACTTACCCAATACCCAAACAACGAGCCATCGTCGCAGCGAAGCATGAAATACCATGGGAGTATTTCTTGAGCCAAATTCGTTGTAGAAAATCCTCATTCAAGCGTTGCTCCTCGATCATTCCTTTAGCGATAGTTTATCTGTCTTGATAATTCATTCCTACTTTATCGCTTAATAGAATTCTATGTCTGTCATAAAGAGATATCCCTTGTTTCATATCTCTTGATTTAATTCAGAGGAATTATCATCCTCTTTTTCCTAATCATTTTAGATCGAAATGTCTCCAAAGAAAGGACCCAGCTCAAGGAACACCAACTCTCCGCCAACATACTCTCCCCCGTTCGACCTTGTCTTGTTTCAAATAGCTGTTACTGCTGCAGTGATGACTGCAATGACGCTTTTGAAACCTGGCAAGTCCAGTGGACCAGGAAGTAACACCTATCCCCAAAACTATGAAGATGATCAGGAACACCAGAATGAGTGTGATAAGAGTAAGAAGGTTATTTGGAAAAAGCAAAAGGGTCAGAGTTCACAAGGACCCTCCAAGAGGCATGAAACTGCGTCAGTTCAAGCTGCCACTACTCATGTTGCTTCGTTTACAGCTCAAGCACCTATCACTGGGTATGCTCGCAACCTCCCTTAGTGCTACAGGTGCAGTTATCACCATCGTATTCCTGGACCTTTTCGTGAGAGGATTTGCATCAGATGTGGCAAGAAGGGCCACCTTGCTCGAAACTGCAGAACACCAGTCCAACAAAACAATCAAGCTTCCGAATCAAGTACCGATCGGGCCTGCTACGGGTGCGGTGAAACCAGGCATTTCAAGTGAAACTGCCCAAAAGCAGCAACCACCAACCACGCCAACAAAGCTGGGATAGCTCTGGCTATAAAGCCGGAAGAGGCAGCCGCCGATCCCACCATCGTCGCGGGTACGTTTCTTCTCGACAATTCTTATGCTCGCATCCTTTTTGAACCTAGTGTCAAGGAATTTTTATTAGTCATTCATTCAAATATCTTTGTAAACATAGTCCTCATCTAGTAATCGAAACATTTACCGTCGAGATGGCTAGTGGTGAGAATGAGTGCGCTAACGATTTATTCCTAAGCTATACCCTTACCTTGAGTAATCATTCTTTCCCTATTGACCTAATGTCAGTTTCAATAAAGATCTTTGATGTTATCATTGGCATGGATTGATTGAGTCCCAATCATGCTGATATCCTTTGTTACGAAAAAGCCATCCGTATCAATCTTCCCGCGGGTCAAACTCTCATGATTTATGGCGACAAGCTTAGCTCTAATCATCGCATCATTTCCTGCATCAAAGCTCAAAAGCTTCTGCGAAAGGAGTGTCATGCATTCCTAGCTCATGTAATCAACGAGAAACGGGAAATTAAAGACCTCGAGAGCATCCCCGAAGTCTGTAATTTCCCTGATGTCTTTCCCGAAGAACTTCCAGGAATTCCTCCCGAACGTCAAATTGAGCTTCGTATCGACCTAATTCCTGGAACTACCTCCGTAGCCAAATATCCGTAATCGCTTAGCTCCAGCAGAAATGCAAGATTTATCCAGTCAGCTTAATGAGTTGACTGTCAAAACCGATATCCTCTTTCCCGAATAGATGACCTCTTCGATCAACTTTAGGGAGCCAGCCACTCCTTGAAGATAGACCTTAGGTCAAGACACCATCAACTTTGAGTTCACGAGGATGATGTTTCCAAGACAACATTCAGGACTCAATATGGTCACTACGAGTTCGTAGTGATGCCCTTCGGTCTAACCACTTTCCTTGGTCACGTGGTAAGCGAGGAAAGCATACACGTGGACCCGTCCAAAATCCAGACGATAGAGAAGACACTCGACACCAAAGATACCCACAGAAACCCGTCAATTCTTGGGTCTCGCTAGCTACTATCGCAGGTTCATCCAGAATTCATCCAGAATCGCCTAACCCCTAACCACTTCGACACAGAAAGGTGTACCCGTTTTATTGGAAACCGTGTCATGTTGAAGGTCTCGCCCTGGAAGGGCATGTTACACTTTGGAAATCACGGAAAACCTAACTCGAGGTACATTGGACATTTCGAGATCCTCGTTAGGATCGATCCCGTAACCTATAAGCTCTGACAATCTCAAGATCTTAGCAACATCCATCTTGTATTCCACGTCTCGAATCTTTAGAGGAGCCTGTCTGATGAAACCCTAGTAATCCCTTTTGAAAAGATCGAGATCAACGAAAACCTAAACCACCTGGAAGAACAAATCGAGATCATAGACCGAGAGAACAAACGTACGAAACAAAGTCGCATTCCGATAGTGAAGCTTCGCTGGAATACCAAGCGAGAACCTGAATTCACTTGGGAGCGTGAAAGATTCGATGAAGCAGAAATATCCGCATCTCTTTCCATAACCTGTATCTTAATTCTTAAATTTCGGGACGAAATTCCCTCTAACGGGGGGATAATGTGACAACCCGAAGTTTGTTTCATCGCCGTAACTCGTTTCCGTCCATAAAACTCGTTTTTAGCGAACTATTCTGATTACGTTTTTGGATTAGGTCATTTAATTTAAGACTTTTATTTTGACCTCGTAAGTATCCAAACACGTTAGAAACACATGAAAGCGCTCCAAATTATTATTTGGAAATTTTTTAGTTTCGACTCCGCCGGGTTACGACAACTTAATCGGGTACGACCAAAAGCCTTGTCTAACGTCAGTATCGGGTAGAATTCCACCGAGCCTCAAATTCAAACCATATTTAAGGTTGAAAGGACCTCATTTGAAGCCTTTTCCACCCTCTCTCTACTCTCTCTCCTCAAATCCAAGTTCTAGGTCCAAAATCGTTCAATTCAAGCCCCAAATTGATAAGGTATCTATCCAAACTCATAGATTAGCATCCTTAGCCTTCAAATTCGTGTTCAAATCATGGAATAGGACCAACATCATGTGTTTACAGCCCTAGAACAGTCTTGGGCCGCAAACACACATAAAAAGGGTTTTTGAGCCCCAAAACCCTCCCAAATCACTTATGGAGCTTGGAAATGACTTAAGGGCTTATTTGAATGGAGTAGGAACACCTTAAACTCAACATTTATGGAGTAAATATGAGTTTACAGCCCAAGAACATGCTTTTACCGTAAACACCATTTCATGGGCAGTAAACACATTTTAAGGTGTCAAGATGGCCCTTAAACACCTCCTAAGCCTTGGAATAAAGTCTAGAAGCAACCACAAACGAGTTAGGGGCCTTAAACTTGATGAAAACCACTCCCTTAGGAGTTCATGGCCGTAAACCCCCCAAGGATAGGTTCCTGGGCCGTAAACTCCTATAACTTGGTCAAATGATGCCCTAAATTCATTCCATGGCTTGTATAATGACTTAGAATCACATGTGATTGATCTAGCACCACCAAAACATGAAAGGAAAAAGCATATAGGATTTTACGACCGTAAACTCCTAGTTTACAGCCGTAAAATCCATTTGATAGTCCCTTTGGTGGTTTAATCCTTCCCTATACCCTAGATTTGATCCTAGCCAAATTCCCTAAGTGATCTGTGACCTGTGAACACCCTAGAACACATCACCCATGAGTTTACGGCCGTGAACTCATGGGGACATGGTCTTAGGGCCGAAAACTCCCCTAGGAGTTTACTCTTGAAGAGCAAACTCCATATCTATGCCCTATACATCCGTAGATGCCACCCGGGTCACTCCAAACACTTGAATTAAAGTGTTTTTCGCGCCTCAGAGTATTTATTCATTTTAATTAGTAGATCCAAATCTAATTAGATACAAATGTGTATCTCTTCATATTACATAGGAACCTCGCACGTTTTCAAGCCCTGTTCGGACACTTAGCATCCTAGCCGACACAATCCGCGTCCGGTGAGTTCATACCCCTACCCTTTTTCAGTGTTTTTCAATTTTTTCAGGGGGGGAATACAAGCAAAAGTACAAGAATATCTTGTACTTAAATTTATTATTATTTCATTTGAAATGCTTCATAATCCGTATATTTTTAACAATCGAAACCATATTAACCAACTGTTTGACTTGTAGAGTTAGTTTTCAAACCGATTTCAAATCCTATTATATAGTGTTATATTTTATATTTCAAAAATGATTGTTCACACCATTACTGTTAAAATCATAGAACTTTTGTTATGTCCTTGATAAAACTCCCCCTAGATTCGAGAGTGAAGGATAAATATCATTAATCTTAGAACTTTTGGCAGGTCTTTGATAGTACTCCCCCTAGATACGAGATTAAAGGACTAGTAAAACAGAATTTTTCGTATTAGTAATTTTAGTTTTAAATTCATTAATCTTAAGAGTGGAGACACGTCCTTTGTAACCCTTCCCCTAGATACGAGAGTGGAGGACTATCCCTGTAAGCATAATCTCCTGGAGGGAGAGCGTGACTTTAGTGTATAGATCTATACGAGATTGACTACCCCACACATGGCTGCTAGCTATAGCCGAACCGAAAGGTTCAAGGGTGACAAAAGTCATAAAAAGATATTGGCCCCGTTCCGAGCCTTATCTAGTCTGTAGTATGGTTATGGAACTCGCAATCAAGGTTATGAAAACTTTATATTTATTTATTAGTTTTATATACGTGTTAAAACTAATGTACTTTTTCAAGAATAACCGACTTTCAGGAAACTTCACACACACACTTTAAGTATGGTAGATACTTGTACATTACTTTCAGATTCGATAACCAATCACAAACTTTTTAAGGAAAATAAGGGTTTTCCCTTGGATAACTGAACTTGTTCTTAACTAGATTGTGTAATAATTAGATAACAAATTGTTCTTAACCAAAATGTGTAACAAACGGATAACTAAACTTTAAATATAAGAAAATATGGGATTTTCTTGGATCATAACTTTTTTAGAAAACCGAAAGGAAACTTGTCCATTTTCAGAAAACAAAACCGCTTATGAACTCACCAACTTTATGTTGATTTTTAAACTGCTTGTATTCTCAGGTTCTCCTTAGACAGGTATCCCGTGTTCTTTTGCAGAAGACGGAGCGTATGGAAGTCACGTCTTACTTTTGTTTAAACTTATGTATCTACAAAACTTGTATTACTTTACTTTCAAACAAATATAAGGATTCTATGTAATGTAATGTTTTGTGTTTACTTCGCTTACTATGTACATTGGTTGTGAAACTTAACATGAAGTCACCTCCGCCCCGGAACGTTGCCGCCTTCGGTTTCGGGGTGTGACAGTTTGTCCCTTAAAAAGAACATGAAATTTTTCAGAACCGCACCGTCCTTCTTCTTATACACGATGCTGCAATATTCCTTGTCGATCAATCCCCCTAGCAGATCTTGGATGTCCTCAGGTGCTTCAAATGGCATCATTATGGGTCTTTTATTCAGAACTGAGGCGATCTCAATATCCATCTTTGCAATCTCCAGGATGTAGCATTTAATCATCCTCTTCAGATGGTTGAATATAGGCTCGTATTTGTTCATATCCTTTGCAATTATGTTGAATAAGGAAATCCAATCATATGGATTCATGAAAGGAAAATAAGCCAAAGTAAACTCATGAAGCACATGATTCGAACCCCAAAATCCTTTGAAGTGAATGTTAGGAAAATCTTCATTTTCCACAGGTAATTCGACCTTCAAACCTACGATCCTCTTTAGACTCCAGGACTAGTACTAATGCTTCCCATACTTGAGTTAAAAGTTGAAGATTTTTCTGTTGATCGTGTTGTTAGAGACTGGAGACTTCTCAATCTTCTGGATGCATCGGAAAAGAAATGTTCGTGGAGTGAGGGGAAAGTCTAACTGACATTCAATATCATTACATGTGTCAAATGATGTGTTGGTTCCAACCACTACAACTCTGGATGATTAATGGCTTCCTTCTGAATTCACTGAATAGTTCAAGTAGGAAACAAGGACTTCTGACTTTCCAAAATAAAAGCTGAATTTTTAACTTCTGCATCGTCTACATCAAGCTTCTATCAGAGAGCATTGAGCTCATCAAGCTCTTTATCTCGTTTCTTTCTTACAAGCCTTTCTAATTCAGACAAATTTTCTTCAGCATCATCTTCATCAATTGTTGTTCCCTTATCTTTCCTTCATCTAGAAGCTTCATTAACCTTCTGATCAATATCTTCTTTCACATTGATCTCCTATCCCCCCTCTTATTTCAAAGGAGCATCTCTTCCCAAAACACCACATATTTGGTTCAGCAGAGCGAACACTGGCTTAAGTTTTTCAGACAGAGCAAGGCGTACTGTATCATTGAATCGAGGAGATCTGGTCTCAATAATTCTCAACAGTCGTTGATGAATTTCTAAATTATGAGCCTTGAAAAAGAACTTTTCCTCTTGTAGCCTAGTGATCTCAGATTTAGAATTCTTCAATTTTTCATTCAAAACTTTTGCCATCTGAGTTTGCTCCGCTAAGGCATCAATTATTTTATTTTCTACTGCCAAGTCAACCTTTAATTTATCAAGATGGGTGATGATGGTTGAGTTGAGATCGAGATTGTTAAGCTTGATATCAGCACAAATTTTTAAAAGAGCTTCTTTCTCAGCTTTCAAAGAAGAACTAAGCCTTAAATAACCTTATTCATATTTGTTCTGCTCTTGTCCGAAGAGGTCCTGAAATCGGCCATGAATTCTTTTACTTCTGTTTGTAATAGTAGAACCTTTTCCACAACTTCAGTTATTTTCTTGTCTGAGGCTTGGGAAGCCTTAGTGGATTCATTAATGACCTTGGTATTTTTAGATGTGAGCATGTCCATAGTTTCTCGATGAGTAGTCAGAAGATTTCCCCACTTAGAAGAAGAGAAGGTTTGAGAGCGATCTAAGAGTGAGCCGAGCTTTTTTGTTAACTGCTTGAACTGTCCCTTTGTCAAGGGAACTTCGTCTTCATCACTGTGGATGTTAAGATTGAAGGACCATAAAACGAAGTCCTCGACAGGTGCTTGTTCATCTCCGAACAATATATCTTCATCCTCATTGAAAGGAGAAGCAGTTGATGTTCTTGGTTCGGAAGTCACACCAATATTGGCATATGCCTAATCAGTTCATTGTAGCGTGATGAATCAAGGTTGATGATCATGTTCTGGTTGGGTTTGACAGAGAGCATAATGACAGAGGCAGACTGGTCGGCAAACAAGACGTTTTCAGATGAACCTTCCGCCGATGTTGTGAGAGAGACATTGAACACTAGAGAGTGAGAGGGTTTTTTGCTTTGAGACTTTGAGAATTGTGTATTTGGTAAGAGAAAGTAAACTGTTTGAAAACCCTTTTTATACGGTATGTGACGAGTGGTGAGAGAAATCATCGTTTTATATTCGTGTATGCTGAGAAATCAGCCAATAAAATCTTGCCAGCTAATCATTGACTGTCAGAAACCATTACGATGATCACAAGGTGTTAGGGGAATTCAAAAATCGCGCCAAGATTTGAAGTTATCCAAAAGTCATGAAATAGACATTTCAGATTCACCATGTTCTGAACTAGTCTTTTCAGAATTGTAGTTCTACCTTCCAACTATGTAAACATCCATTCAGAATTGAAACCAGACTTGATAAAATCACAAGGATTTTAGTGCAAGAGTGTGCCAAAGAAAAAGAAATAAAGCAAATACCATGTGGGATTTTGTGATATTAAGAAATGTTGATATGAAAGGTTGATTGATACCAGGCAACAATCTCTTCCTTCTGAGTCAATAGAGACTTCGAAGTGCTTGTGTTGTTTCCCGTTGAATTACAATCAACATTTTGTTGAGAAACTGTGAGAGGTCTCATTTATTAAGGCTTTAAAGGGTGGTTTCAACTTCAACCAAATTCTGAAACTTAACATAAGTCCGAAGATCGGAAAGAAGTACTCGTTTCACCAATGTAGCCATAAAAAAAGTAAGCTTGGGATATTCTTTTAAAGTAGCAGGATAAAATTAAAATCTCATAGAAAATAAAAATTGGATCTTGTTGGGAAGAAATGTCTTAGGCCGAGAACATTTCGTTAAGATCACTCAAAAAGAAAAAATAAGATTTCAAACACTCAAAGGTACAAACCAAAAGGTTTTATCCGTCAATTCATTGGGTAAATACGTAGAACAAAAGAGTGTTCATTGTCAATACAAAAATGGTGTTCAGAGTTTTGGGTTTCACTCAAAATCATGGTGATAACAAAATTAATGGATTGCTAGTAGAAAGGTTGGGAGTTTCACGAAAATCATGTTGACAATGACTTTGCGATCATTAACAAGAGTTTTGTAGCTCTATACCGAAACTTGTTTTGTTTCGATAGTCAAGGAAACTACGTGAAGGTTGTGATGAGATATGGTAGAACGAAGTGATTAAGTCGACCATCAATTCCTTATTGCAGACTTAAATTCAAAATTGAATTTAGAAAAAAAATATTTTTGATGTTTTTAATTTTTGAATACACTAAAAAGATGAAAATATTTTTGATATTTTTGAATTTTTGAAAAGAAAATACAGAAACAAATAAAATATTTTTGTAATTTTGATTTTCTGAAAATGACGAAATTAAACAGTAACTTTAGAACATAAACAAAGAAGTATACAATAGTAAAGAAAATAAAAAAAAGCTTACAAAGATAAAAAGTTTCGGAATCCTAATAATGTACGGTCGCTTCAGAAGCATTCTAAAAAACAGAGCAAGTCGGAAATAAACAGTGAATTCTAAACCATTCCGAAGCTCAGAACCATTCGAAATGTGAAAAGTAACTTCCAAATTTTGGTGATTACGAAGTGGATTTCGGAACCAAGTTGACTTCAATCATTATAAACCCTTGTAGAATCCGATTAAAGGATGTTTCTGGTAATGCTGTTAGGTCCGGATTTGGATCTTTTACTAGTAATCAAACAATCACAAATCGAGAATAACAATAAGATGAATAAGAATTGAGCTTGCACACGTTTATATCAAATAACCGTCTGGTACAACTCAAACACTAGCCGTAAACCGATTGGCATCCAACCATACAAATGACCAACTCCTAGCCCTTAATACTCGTCTGGACCGCAAACGGAGTTTGCGGCCGTAAACACGTTTACGGCCGTAAACGTGTTTACGGTCGTGAACATGACAAAATACTAAACAACTCAAAAGTACTATTACAGACTCAAAACTAAACAAATCACATAGAAATCCTAGCCCAAACCATTTATCAGACCCTTCAATCTCCCCCTTGGTTTGGTGCTAGCATGAATTGAGTCCTTGTCGACGACCAACACATCAGATCTCCCCATTGCTTCATTCCATATCATCTTGTCAATAATTGTAGCCACCATCCGTGTGTATTCTTTTACGGCAGGCTCAAACAACTCATCAGCTACTATAATCTGATGACTTGCAAGTTGATGAATGTCCCGCTCGCCAAACTGAAGTAAATCCCTTTTGTCATAAAAGCGGATGCAATCTTCTTTGAGCTTGATAACAGCAGCATCTGATGCATCATCATACACCCAATAATGCATAGAATGTAGAGATCCATCGGGACAGTTTTGAGGAACCGAGATATGTTTGACTTGAGCAATAGCAGGCCACATTACTGCTCGCATAGGCTCATTGGTCTTTGGATCAATAGCACTTTTATGGACTGCAACAAAAGACTCGGCAGTTTTCATTGATGGGAAACCCTTAGCCACTTGATCTTCCAGAAAAAATTTGAATTGGCTAGCTTTTGGATTTTCTGATGGATTTGAGAAGGGAGCCTTGGATAGCTCAATAAGGTCAACCTTAGTGAAAGAGTGAAAATCATGAGCATCCTTGTAAAATTCTTTGTTCCCGCTATTCCTTCTCACAAAGAAAATATTCTGGATGTCATGAAATACCCATGAGACAATTCCTGATCTATCTCCATAAGTATCCCTGAAAGTTTGAGTGCTAAGATCGATAAGAGTAATTCGTGGCTGATCCCAGGGTGCCCTATGATCTACGCTTCTTTTGAAAAGCCATTTGTCTTTGTCATCCTTGGCAACAACCTTCTTCTTCTTCTTCTTCTTCTTCTTGGAACTCTTTGAAGCACCTGCCCTTGGAGCTTGTTCAGGTTCCTTTTCAAAGCGATCCACAATGGTTGGATGCCAATCAGTTTACGGCTAGTGTTTGAGTTGTACCAGAAGGTTATTTGATATAAACGTGTGCAAGCTCAATTCTTATTCAATGGAATATCATCCTTATCAAATCCCGTGAGGTCAACATCCTCATAGCCTTTATCATCGTTTCCCGTTCCCTCGTTGTAATTACTCTGCACTTGAAGAGATTGTAATTCGTGTTCGCCATCGACTTGAGCTTTTGGATTTGGAGTCTCATTGTCTTCGTGATCTGAGATAGTGATGATGAATTCAGAAGACACCTTTTTAGATGAAGTCGGCTCAGATAGAGTTTTCTCAGAAGTTCCATGAGATTCAGAAGACTCATTAATTTTTGGAAACTATCCGAACTTCACCAGAGGATGCAGACGTTGAAACACGACCTTGCCCCTTTGATTCTGTTTGATAAGGCCAACAATGTGATGGCCCAAGGATTTTGTGTCAATATTATCACCATCTTTGACCATATCGGGGAATTGATCATCAATGAAAACTTGAATAAATCTGGGATACATCAAAAACGCGTCTTTATTTCCCCGAGTCATGGCGCCAATGTTCACCAGGAATTCATCAAAGACATACTTCGAGAAATTGAATTTGTTGCCGGCGGCCAAAGAAACGATTGCTCCTGTATTTCTAATAGAGATCTCATCTGCTCCTGATCTCCTTCCTGACGTGCAGCTGATGAACACATGAGCCAAGAAACACCAGTAGGGAGGCAGAAGCTTCTTCACAGTTGGAGGATAAGAACCCTCGTATCCCATCCTGTCAAGGATTCGTGGTATTTCTTCTACTTTAGATTTAGTGGGAAAATCAGGTTCATCAATGATTAACAAGGTATCTCTAATATACTGCTCTGAAATTCTGATCTTGCAATTTTGCACCACTGCTTCAATAATCAGCTCTTTATTTATCTCTGTCACCTTGGCTGATCTCCAGAATTCTTGAATAAGATTCTCATATATAACAGGATTCACTGTGATAGCGTGAGCCAGGCAGAATTCTCATAGTCGGTACATCATTGACATAAAGTCTCTGCGGGCCACCGGTGGATCATCCAATACGATGGCAAGGTTATGCATCTCAGCAGTTTTAAGATACGCCATTTAGCTTCAACGTGGACTAACTGATTTAAAAAAAAAATAGCATGTGATTTTCGAGGATTTAAGAGAGGGGAGGTAGTATACGGTTTCTGAAGAGAGGAGGCGGTAAAAGAGTTTACAGGAGTAAACTCTTCCTTATATACCACGTGACTTTTCGACATCCCTTACACAGACTATCAGTCCAATTCCCAAATAGAATTTCAAAAAAAAAAAAACTTTTTGAGGATTATTAAAGTAAAAGGAAAAATAAGAATAAAAATTATCCTAATTTCAAAAATTAAAAATTTGACATTTAAGAATAGTAAAAAATAAAAATAAAGAAAAATAAAGATAACCTCAAAAATAAAATAAAAGAAATTTTAACAAAATAATACGCATAAGTAAACTTTTGACTTCATTTTGTGGTACTGGGATCAAAGTTGTTAGACAGTCTTAATCCACTTTTCGGTACCCTTATCTTCATGTATTCGTCTGATCGATCGCCAGTATTGTTGTCCACTTAAGCACGAAACACGTGTGATATATTTGATCAAGCTAATATTTTGACAATTCATTTTAACCCTATGATCCTAAATATATCAACTAAGTATATTACTTAATGTCACACCCCAAAACCGGTAACCGCGGAATATGTTTCGGGGTGGAGGACGTCATGTACAATATCATCACAATTGTATAATAGTAAAAACAAGAAACATGCAACCATTTCTTTTACATAGTGAGTTTAATTACAAGTGTGTTCGGTAATGTTCATCAAACACCAAAAATAATACAAAAATAAGAGATGGATCTTCTATGCTCCACCTTCTCCAAAATGTTGCACATGTACCTGTCTATCTTTGACCTGAGGATACAAGTTATTTTCAAAATGAGTATCAGCATAAAGCTGGTGAGTTCATAAGAGTTTAGTGTAAATTTTAGTATAAAATGTATTAGTGCAAACAGTGTGAAAAACTGCAGTTTACATTCGTAAGTGGTAGAAAAACTCTAGAAAATCCTATATTTTCCAGAAAATACCTTGTAAGTGAAAGCCTTTAAGTTGCATGTACTTATCTTCATTAAACCATTTGTTGTAAAGGTATATTAGTGAGTCTCCAATAGGTAGTGTAATAAGAAAAGTTATGCCTGATATCGGTGATAGTGGGGCAAACTCCCATAAGAAATAGATACTTATTTACTTCGAGATTTTAACTTATTCTTTAGTGTTAGTATTTTAGTGTGAATGTAGTGTATTCCTTGTATGCTACTGATAGTGTGAGTAATAGAGTACCCCATGACCTTCCCGGTCATGCATAGTGTAGAGAAGTAGCGGCATCCCTGGGCCTGCACGGCTCGGACTGAGGTTAACAGTCGGGATGTAATAGTGTATGCCCCGTATAGATCTATACATGTAGCGTCGTCTTCCTGTCGGAAAACTTTGGGCATATTATGTAGCGAATAGCATATCTCGTAGTGAGTTAGTGTGTTATCCCCTGATTAGTGCTTTCTCTTGTATTATAGTGTAGTAGTCTTTTGTATAGTTCGTAGTGAGTTCTCTTACTAGTGAGTCGTAGTGTAGTAGTCTTTTGTATACCTCGTAGTGAGTTCTCTTACTAGTGATTTGTCTCGTGATAGTGTGTATTATAGTATGTAAAGTAGTGGCAGTAACGAGTAGTAGTGGCCTTAACTATACCCATTATAGTTAACTTAGTGTGTGTAATTCTTGGCAATTAAGTAGTGTAGACATCGATTGAAACGAAAGAAATCAACGACAGTCGGATTGATAACAACTACCCTAAGCCCACAATCAAACAAGAACAGGAAATAAGGTGAGCTATCGGTCCTAAGTCCTTCAAGTCTTACTTATATAAATATATTAGTGTGGTTACATTTTATAAGAAAATATATTTAATGAAAATCTTGTCAAAAGGGAACATTTAGAAAATAGTTTAGAAAACGCAAAGTTCTTTTATAAGGCATAGTGATAAATCACATGTGATTTGAGTTACGGATAGTGAATCATATGTGATTAATTTTCATAAACATGTATATTTGACTTGTATCCCCTCCCTAAAAGATTAAAACAATTGAAAGGTTCATTAAAGGGGTATGAACTCACTGTTTATCGTAGGGTTCGAGTGTCAACGGATGCCCCGAATGCCAATGGTCCCTATAAATCATGTGATGACACATAATTGGGTTAGAACTAGGGTGTTTCATGCTTTAACATAATGGAAAAACATCCTTAGGGCTCGGAATTACTGAGTACAAGTGTCTCATGATCCATACTCAATGATTCATGCAAGTTTAGGGACAAAAGTGGGCATTTAAGTGAGTGCATGGCCTTGAAATTGAGTGTGCGGCTGAGGTGTGCGGCCAGAAGGGTGTGTGAGGCTGCACACAAGTGTGTGCGGCCTTTCAGGGTGTGTGTGTAGCCGTTCAGAGTGTGTGTGCGGCCGTACACTCCTCTTGTGAGTCCATATGAAGTGTTTGCTCTTCACACTAAGGAGATTTGAATGTGTGCTGCCCCCCTCATGAAGGTGTGCGACCGTACACCTTCAATGGACTATGAATATGATGAATATGATGAGTTTTAAAGCTTGGGATTCAAGTGTTTACCACTAACAAGCTTGAAGATGAACTAGATCACAAATAGGAGGCCTTCAAGGTGTTCTTGGTTGAAGATTTTAGAGAGAGAAAGTAGAGAGAGGGTAAGGAGCATCCAAATGAATGAATGAAGAGGGTATCCATCTATATATATGTTTGGGTGTGAGGCTGGAGGGTGTGCGGTTGGGTGTGCGGCCGCACACATGGGTGTGTGGCCGTACACACAAGAGTGTGGCCGCACACACTTCTTTTGGTGTGTTTAATCCGATTCCATGATGCAAAACACTTTCCAACTCCTCCTAAGACCCATAACTAGACTATATTATGTCCAAAACACGCATTGGAACCACCAAATTTACAAAGGATGATGAATTCAAGATTTAAGACAATACGCAGACCAATTACATAGGATGAAAGTTTTGGGTTGTTACATTATCCCCCCGTTAGAGGGAATTTCGTCCCGAAAGTTAGAATTCCTATAAAGGGTAATTACAGAACTACTACGCAAAAAGATGGGGATATTTGAGTTTCATTTGATCCTCGCGCTCCCAAGTGAATTCCGGTCCCCGCTTGGCGTTCCACCGAACCTTCACAATTGGGATGCGACTTTGTTTTGTTCGTTTCACTTCTCGGTCCATAATCTCCGCAGGCTCTTCCATAAAGTTGAGGCTCTCATTGACCTCGATCTCGTCGAGGGGAATCATGAGAGTCTCGTTGGACAGGCATTTCTTCAAGTTTGAGACGTGGAAGGTAGGATGTATGTTACTTAGCTCGTGGGGTAAGTTGAGTTTGTAAGCTACAGGGCCGATTCTAGCAAGAATCTCGAAAGGCCCTATGTACCTTGGGTTCAGCTTTCCACGCTTTCCGAAGCGTATCGTGCCCTTCCAGGGTGAGACCTTCAAAAGGACTAGGTGTCCTACCTGAAACTCCAAGGGTTTTCTTTGTTTGTCCGCGTAGCTTTTCTGTCGATCCCTAGCGGCTTTTAATCGTTCACGAATCTGTACAATCTTCTCGGTCGTTTCTCGAATGATCTCCGGGCCAGTGAGAGCACTGTCAGGAACTCGTCCTTTAGCTAACTGAGTGTCACCCACCTCAGCCCAGCACAGAGGGGATCTGCACCTTCGGCCGTAGAGGGCTTCGAATGGAGCTGCCTTGATGCTCGTATAATAACTATTATTGTAGGAAAATTCCATAAGAGTTAAGTGTGTATCCCACGATTTACCGAAGTCCATCACACAAGCTCGCAACATATCTTCTAAGGTTTGGATCGTCCTCTCACTTTGTCCGTCGGTCTGCAGATGGTAAGCTGTGCTCATGTCCAGCCTCGTCCCTAGAGCCTTTTGTAGTGATTGCCAAAATCTCGAGGTAAATCTACTATCTCTGTTTGAGATAATAGATATAGGGACGCCATGCAGTCATACTATTTCCTTAATGTATGTTCTTGTGAGTTTCTCCATCTTGTCCGTTTCCTTGATGGGTAGGATGTGCGCAGACTTGGTCAATCTGTGAACGATGGCCCAAATGGTATCAAACCCACCCGTTGTCTTGGGCAGTTTGGTTATAAAGTCCATTGTAATCCGCTCCCACTTCCATTCCGGCATCTCTAGTTGTTGGAGGAGTCTTGATGGTTTTTGATATTCGACCTTGACCTTCGCGCATGTAAGGCACTTACTCACGAAGGTAGCGATCTCTGCTTTCATGTTAGGCCACCAGTATAGCTTCTTGAGATCCAGATACATCTTATCCGAACCTAGGTGGACGGAGTATCGAGTGTTGTGAGCTTCCTTCATGACTACCTCTCTAAAACCTCCGTGGCGCGGAGTCCAAATTCGGTCCATAAGGTAGTAAACTCCGTCACCCTTGACCTCCAAACTCTTATCCATTCTGCGCAGGGATTCTCCCGTCACATTCTCAGGCTTTAAGGCTTCAAGCTGAGCCTCCTTGATCTGTGCGGATAGATGCGAATGGATAGTCATTGTTAATGACTTGGTTCTTCGACCATAATACTCTTTCCTACTCAGGGCATCTGCTACCACGTTGGCTTTCCCCGGGTGATATCGAATTTCGCAGTCGTAATCGTTGAGTAGCTCGACCCATCAGCGTTATCTCATGTTGAGCTCTTTCTGGTTCAGTATGTATTGGAGGCTTTTATGATCAGTGTACACTACGCTCTTCGTTCCATACAAGTAGTGTCTCCAAATTTTTAGTGCGAAGACGAATGCTCCTAGCTCAAGGTCGTGAGTAGCGTAGTTCACCTCATGCGTCTTTAGCTGTCTTGAGGCATAAGCGATGACTTTACCTCGTTGCATCAAGACACAACCGAGTCCCTGATTCGATGCATCGCAGTATACCACGAAGTCTTCTGTTCCTTCGGGAAGGGATAATACTGGTGCGGTGCATAGGGCTCGCTTTAGGGTCTGGAATGCCTTCTCCTATTTCTCTTCCCAATCGAATGATACGCCCTTCTGGGTCGACATGGTGAGAGGCTTCGCAATCCTAGAGAAGTTTTGAATGAATCTGCGGTAGTAGCCAGCGAGGCCTAGAAATTGACGAATCTCCGTAGGCGTCTTCGGTGCTGACCAGTTCTCAATAGCTTTAATTTTGGAGGGATCCACATGGATTCCTTCTTCACCAACCACGTGTCCTAAGAATTCAACTCTTCGGATCCAAAACTCGCACTTAGAGAACTTCGCATATAACTTCTCTGATCGCAGTGTTTCCAGGACTCGTCGCAGGTGATCCTTGTGTTCTTCCTCGCTCCGAGAGTAGACGAGTATATAATCAATAAAGACAATAACGAATTGATCTAGATACGGACGACATACCCTATTCATTAAGTCCATGAATACTGCGGGAGCATTAGTTAGTCCAAAGGGCATCACCACGAACTCGTAGTGTCCGTAACGGGTTCAGAAGGCTATCTTTGGAACATCTTCCTTAAGTACTCGTAACTGGTGATATCCGGACCTGAGATTAATCTTGGAGAAGTAACTCGCTCCTTGTAGTTGGTCGAATAGGTCGTCGATACGAGGGAGAGGGTAGCGATTTTTAACAGTGAGTTTGTTGAGCTCCCTATAATCGATGCACATACGGAACGATCCATCTTTCTTCTTTACGAACAAGACCGGAGCTCCCCAGGGTGAGAAGCTTGGTCTTATAAAGCCCTTGCTGAGCAGTTCATTAAGTTGACCGGATAGTTCTTGCATCTCTGCAGGCGCTAAACGATAAGGCGACTTAGCTACGGGGGTAGCTCCCAGGACTAGGTCAATTCTGAACTCAACCTGATGTTTGGGAGGTAGACCCAGAAGGTCCTCCGAAAAGACATCGGGGAAATCGCATACAACGGGAATGTCCTTCAGATCTTTCGCTTTCTGGCTAGTGTCGACAACGTGAGCAAGAAAGGCGCGGTATTCCTTACGCAAGTATTTCTGAGCCTGAATACTGGAGATGATACGAAGGCTCGTACCGGGTTTATCTCCATAGATCAATAGAGTCTCGTGGTTCGGAAGATTCAGGCGAATGGCTTTGTCGAAGCATAGGATATCGGCACGGTGGAGACTCAACCAGTCTATACCGACAATGACATCGAAACTTTTGATAGAGACTGGTATGAGATCGATTGGAAATGAGTGATCGTCTAATGTGAGAGTACAACCTATGTAGATTTCGTTAGAGCTTTCAGTTTTCCCGTTAGCCATTTCTACGACGAATGTTTCTTTTAGTGGTTGAGGGGATTGTTTGAGTAAGTGTTTAAAGTTTTGATCTATGAAGCTTCTTTCTGCACCACTATCGAATAAGACACAGGCATAAGAGTTGTTGAGAAGAAACGTACCCGTGACTACTGTGGGATCCGCTACTGCCTTGTTGTGACCAATAGTGAGTAGCCTACCAGTTCCCCCAACATTCGCAGTCTTCGGACAGTTCTTCTTGAAATGACCAGCTTCACCGCAGCCATAACACGTCGGGGTCACTCCCGAACCGGAAACTTGTGAGATAGGTTTGGGAGGGGCCTTGCAGAATCGCATAGTATGGCCCTTTCGACCGTAGTTGGAACACTGCAATTCATGGCAGGGGCCGTTGTGGTGGAAAGGGCACTTGGGACACTTGGGCAGATTCCCACTATAAGCTTTTGGCGGTGCAGGAGTGGCTGGAGTAATGGCAGCATGGTTAGCCACGATTTGCTGGTCCTTGGAGGAGGTTTGAGTTTTCTTGCCTTTCTTCTTATTCCATCGCTTCTTCTTTCTGTCAGATGAATCAGGTGGTGCAGTGGTAGTTGTGGTTGCTGTTGCTGGAGTGGAAGAGACTTCATGGTTGATCAGACTCTGGGCCAATTCCTCGGCACTGTCGAAGGTGGTAGGGCGTGAGGCTAGAACATTTCCTCGATATGAAGGCACTAGACCCCAGATGTATCGTTCAATCTTCTTGCTTTTGGATGGGATCATGTTGGGACACATAGCCGCCAAGTCACAGAACCTGTCCGTGTAATCTATTATGTCGGTCCCTACCATCTTAAGGTTCCAGAGTTCCTCCTCAAGTTTCTGAATTTCGCCCCTCGGGCAGTACTCCTTTCTCATGAGATCCTTTAGAGTGTCCCAGCCCATGGCATTGGCTGTGACCAAGGAGAGTGCACTGACATGGCCGTTCCACCATGTCAAGGCTCTGTTAGTGAGGGTGGCAGTTGCGAACTTGATTTTGCTCTCTTCGAGACAAGAGCACATTTCAAAGACAGCTTCGGTTCTTTC
Organism: Lactuca sativa; assembly: GCF_002870075.4. Taxonomy (NCBI): domain Eukaryota; kingdom Viridiplantae; phylum Streptophyta; class Magnoliopsida; order Asterales; family Asteraceae; genus Lactuca; species Lactuca sativa. The sequence goes on along the minus strand of NC_056631.2, from coordinate 120,178,763 downwards.
GAACCATTAGGACTATGCTAGAATTCCTCCGATACCATCGAAGAAGGTAGGTTTACAGTTCAAGAAGTCCTTATAAGTGCATCCCTGCACTCTTTGATGGACTTCACCAAATCTAGAATTTCCACCGCTAGCATCCCCGGAGTTCATTTGGGCCATGGCTGCTGTCACAGCCGCGGTTACAGCTGTTTGGAACAGCACTGGGTCAAACTGCGGAGGAGGAGGTGGTGGAGGAGGGGTTTGAGTTGCTGGTCTTCCTCTGCTTGGACGCTTTCGTGGAGGCATCTTTTACTGGAAGATCATAGGAGTGATAGCAATAGTAAGAGTCTATTGCGAAATAAGAATAGAGTGTTTCATGGATTAATTCAACATAATCCAAAATCAGAATGAGAGTCATAGCAATAGAATAGTTAGCTGCCAATATATTGGTATTGATGATGTAATGCAAGTTCAGGAAAAATTGACCTAATAGAAGGTCTTACATCAAACCACAGGGAAAAATGTTGGCAGTTTAGAGGTCTAGTTAGGGTACTTTTTAGAACTAGGAATGTTTACAGACAAGAGATCTACGGAACATTGAGAGAAAAGGATAGTCCTTTAGACAAAAGAGTGAGGTAACTAGATGTCTTCTACTGGCGACGACTACTTGTTGGGCGAACCCTCAGATCCGCTAGTCGACGCATAACTTCCTGAAGGTGTCGATCATGAATCCATTGACGTGCTCGGAGTTCCCTAACTTCGGCTCGGGATGCAGCTAGCTGTTGTTGCAGAGCCTCGTTGGTCGTCCTTGTCCTGTCCATGGCTTCTTCAAGTTGGCGGATGCGAACAATGTTGAGATTCAAGTTGGCATCCAATTCTACAACTCGACCAATGGCTGCTTGGCCCTGCTCAACATTCCTGGCAATCCTTCGGACCATGATGGGCAGAACTCGGTCCGTTGATCCTCCTTCGCTTATGTTGTAGAAGCTTTGGTCCCCATTGTAAGGTAAAGGTTGGCCCTGCTCCTCGCTCCATCGGTTCAGGGATATTACCCACAAGGGAGTGGGACCCTGAAATGCCGGACGGGGGTTGGGGTTCGGAGCTTCAGGAGGTAGGTTGTTAACTTCTGGTTCGGAGCTGGAGCTATCCGAGAAGCCTTCAACATGATGATCATCCAAAGGGATCGGGTGATCATCATCTGACTCCTCATCGAGCCATCCTCCATTGCCCTGGTTTGGATAGTACGGGTCACCGGGTAGGTGGAAGCCAGCCATGCTATTTATGCGAGAAAGGGGAAAAGAAGATTAATAGACGTACTAACCTAAATTACTTATAAGATGATCTTCACGAGTTGGACCAATACTTGCATAATGCATACTAATTACATGTGACCGGGGCATGATAGTCCGTCGAATAAGTGACCCCAACTCTAAATCCACAACCAAACAAGGAACAGGAAGTAAAGCAAAGATCACAGATTCTAAGTCTATAACGCCCTAATCATAGGTAACCGGAAAGTATCCATTTAGCAACCATTGCTCCACTAGTAACGACCCTTTTTAGTTCTCATATATGTATGTTTTAGAGATACAGAATACTCCTATAGTATTCTTATGCTAGCAGTATTGTGGTAGCGTTGGTAAGTTTTAGACTTGTTGCAACATCACAACCAAGCTTAGGCACATGCTAGTCACTCTCAGGAAAATGTAGTTGATCAGGCTACATCCCCCCCAAATGTGACTATATGTCTCTAAGCCCAATTGTGCTATCCAACAATCTTAATACTTTTGTTCTGTTCTAGGGTGATACTGGCTCCTGTGTTTTATAGAGATGTGTGTATACTTAGTTAAATCTTTTAGATACTTAACAGTATATATTCTTGGTCAGAGTGTTTTAGTCCCGAAGTATTTATAGTTCGTATATCTTTTATAGGTTGATATACTTGATTCACTATAAACAATGCTCTAATACCAATCTGTCACACGCCAAAACTGGTAACGGCGGAACGTTTCGGGGTGGAGGACGTCATGTACAGTATCATCACAATTGTATAATAGTAAAAACTAGAAACATGCAACCATTTATTTTACATAGTGAGTTTAATTACAAGTGTGTTCTGTAATGTTCATCAAACACCAAAAGTAATACAAAAATAGGAGATGGATCTTGTATGCTCCATCTTCTCCAAAATGTTGCACCTGTACCTGTCTATCTTTGACCTGAGGATATAAGTTATTTTGAAAACGAGTATCAGCATAAAGCTGGTGAGTTCATAAGAGTTTAGTGTAAATTTTAGTATAAAGTGTATTAGTGCAAATAGTGTGAAAAACTGCAGTTTACATTCGTAAGTAGTAGAAAAACTCTAGAAAATCCTATATTTTCCAGAAAATACCTTGTAAGTGAAAGCCTTTAAGTTGCATGTACTTATCTTCATTAAACCATTTGTTGTAAAGGTATATTAGTGAGTCTCTAATAGGTAGTGTAATAAGAAAAGTTATGTCTGATATCGGTGATAGTGGGGCAAACTCCCATAAGAAATAGATACTTATTTACTTTGGGATTTTAACTTATTCTTTAGTGTTAGTATTTTAGTGTGAATGTAGTGTATTCCTTGTATGCTACTGATAGTGTGAGTAATAGAGTACCCCATGACCTTCCCGGTCATGCATAGTGTAGAGAAGTAGCGGCATCCCTGGGCCTGCACAGCTCGGACTGAGGTTAACAGTCGGGATGTAATAGTGTATGCCCCGTATAGATCTATACATGTAGCGTCGTCTTCCTGTCGGAAAACTCTGGGCATAGTATGTAGCGAATAGTGTATCTCGTAGTGAGTTAGTGTGTTATCCCCTGATTAGTGCTTTCTCTTGTATTATAGTGTAGTAGTCTTTTGTATAGTTCGTAGTGAGTTCTCTTACTAGTGAGTCGTAGTGTAGTAGTCTTTTGTATAGCTTGTAGTGAGTTCTCTTACTAGTGATTCGTCTCGTGATAGTGTGTATTATAGTATGTAAAGTAGTGGTAGTAACGAGTAGTAGTGGCCTTAACTATACCCATTATAGTTAACTTAGTGCGTGTAATTCTTGGCAATTAAGTAGTGTAGACATCGATTGAAATGAAAAGGCTCGTATCCAACACCTATATACATGATATATAATTAAGAAATCAACGACAGTCGGACGGATAACAACTACCCTAAGCCCACAATCAAACAAGAACAGGAAATAAGGTGAGCTATCGGTCCTAAGTCCTTCAAGTCTTACTTATATAAATATATTAGTGTGGTTACATTTTATAAGAAAATATGTTTAATGAAAATCTTGTCAAAAGGGAACATTTAGAAAATAGTTTTGAAAACGCAAAGTTCTTTTATAAGGCATAGTGATAAATCACATGTGATTTGAGTTACAGATAGTGAATCACATGTGATTAATTTTCATAAACATGTATATTTGACTTGTATCCCCCCCTAAAACATTAAAACAATTGAAAGGTTTATTAAAGGGGTATGAACTCACTGTTTATCGTAGGGTTCGAGTGTCAACGGATGCCCCGAATGCCAATGGTCCCTATAAATCATGTGATGACACATAATTGGGTTAGAACTAGGGTGTTTCATTCTGTAACATAATGGAAAAACATCCTTAGGGCTCGGAATTACTGAGTACAAGTGTCTCATGATCCATACTCAATGATTCATGCAAGTTTAGGGCCAAAAGTGGGCATTTGAGTGAGTGCATGGCCTTGAAATTGAGTGAGCGGCTGAGGTGTGTGGCCAGAAGGGTGTGTGAGGCTGCACACAAGTGTGTGCGGCCTTTCAGGGTGTGTGTGCGGCCGTTCAGAGTGTGTGTGCGGCCGTACACTCCTCTTGTGAGTCTATATGAAGTGTTTTCTCTTCACACTAAGGAGATTTGAATGTGTGCTGCCCCCCTCATGAAGGTGTGCGGCCGTACACCTTCAAGGGACTATGAATATGATGAATATGATGAGTTTTAAAGCTTGGGATTCAAGTGTTTACCACTAACAAGCTTGAAGATGAACTAGATCACAAATAGGAGGCCTTCAAGGTGTTCTTGGTTGAAGATTTTAGAGAGAGAAAGTAGAGAGAGGGTAAGGAGCATCCAAATGAATGAATGAAGAGGGTATCCATCTATATATATGTTTGGGTGTGAGGCTGGAGAGTGTGCGGTTGGGTGTGCGGCCGCACACATGGGTGTGTGGCCGTACACACAAGAGTGTGGCCGTACATACCTCTTTTGGTGTGTTTGATTCAATTCCATGTTGCAAAACACTTTCCAACTCCTCCTAAGACTCATAACTAGACTATATTATGTCCAAAACACGCATTGGATCCACCATATTTACAAAGGATGATGAATTCAAGATTTAAGACAATACGCAGACCAATTACGTAGGATGAAAGTTTCGGGTTGTTACACTTAACGACAATTCATCTGACGACGACCAGTGATATTGTTGTCCACATAAATTGAGCAGCGAGATCTATAGACAATCTGTAAGTGTTCAGTTATTAAGTGTACTAGAACATGTTTCCCGCTTCCAGATATGCCCCAGTAATCAAGGACTTCCAGAGTACTCCTTTCATCGGATGAGCAGACCATCATTAGGAGAGAAGATAGATTGAGAGTATTATCACTTATAGTTTCAGAGGGATTGAGAAGTAGAAGGTTGCATATGCTGTGTACCAGGTCCGATTGTTAGTCACACAAAGGAGACAAAATATGGCTAATAGATAAGAGGAATTTCATATATATATATATATATATATATATATATATATATATATATATATATAATATGCAGAGAAATAGAGTTGCATATGTTACAGTCCAGGTCGGATCTCTTCCAATCACGCAGAGGAGGCAACATATGACTAACAGTAAGAGATAAAGAAAATGATTTTCTACATACCTAATTTATCGGAATTTACCAGTCGCCCCATCAATACCGGAATTAAGGACAGAATCCGCACATTGAGGAAAAGTTAAACCACGGTTCCAGATACGGGTTCATTTAATGTGACTAGTAGATTCCCATATATATCTCCCTGCTCAACCTATCCGAGCATCTTATTGTCAGGCTAAACGGATCTAACTAGGTTAATTTTGTCAAGTCTTGAATTCCTTAAGTTCAATTTTACCTAGTTAAAATTAAAATGTTTCGTGCCTACCAGCGCATCGAATACAGAGCGTAGACACTTCAACTTAGGTATGTTACGCAGATCCAAATTGCCCGTTATCACTTGCTAATTTTATTTCCCAGAACATCTCCCTTAAGCACATTTTATAACCAACATATTTTTGGATTTTCAGATTTTCTTATGTTTTTGGATTTTCTAAATTTTCTAATTTTTTTGTTTTGCTTGTTTGTTTGTTTATTTTGTTTTGTTTTGTTTTGTTTTGTTTTTTTTTTAATTTTATTATTCCCCCTAAATTTGTGCATAGGAGAGAAACAAAAATAAATGCGCAAATTTAAACTATCCTAAAACAAAAATTAATCCTCAAAACGAATCATTTTCAAAAATCCTACAAGCACATCGAATCGAGCTTTGTTAAACAGATTTGTGAACAGATCCGCCACATTATTAGCAGTGGGAACCTGTTTGAGCCGGATGAGCGAACGCTCATAACAGTCTCTGATGAAATGACTTTTGATGTCAATGTGCTTGGTTTTCGAATGTTGGACAGGATTTTTAGTGATTTGAATAGCAGCCTCATTATCACAGTGAATTGGGGTTTCTAGATAGTTCAAACCGTAGTCCAACAGCTGATGTTGGATCCAGATAACTTGAGAGCAGCACGCCGACGCAACAACGTATTCCGCTTCTGCTGTAGAAGTAGATACCGTATGTTGTTTCTTGCATTGCCACGATACCAGTCTATCACCAAGGAACTGACACCCTCCTGATGTTGATTTCCTGTCAAGATCACAACCTCCATAATTACTGTCAGCAAAAGCATATAAATCAAATTCAGAATTTTTCGGATACCAAAGACCCAGTTTTGGGCTGCCTTTGATATACGGAAAAATCCTTTTGACAGCAATAAGATGTGAAAGTTTAGAATTAGCCTGATAGCGAGCGCATTGACACACTGCAAACATGATGTCGGGACGACTTGCAGTGAGATACATCAAGGAACTGATCATCGATCTATAGTGAGTTTGATCTACGGATTCGCCATCAATATCTGGAGTCAGCAGGGGTCTTTCAGCCATGGGAGTCGATGCAGGCTTTGCGTCTGAAAATCCAAACTTCTCAATAATGTCTTCAACATACTTTGCTTGGTGTAGCAGGATTCTGGTTGAATTCTGTTTGACCTGAAGCCCCAGAAACATGGTCATTTCACCTAGAGAACTTATCTCAAATCGCTTCTTCATCACGCCTTCAAATTCTTTGCAAAGCTTTGGACACGCGGACCCGAAGATGATGTCGTCAACATAGATCTGAACCAGTATCTGATCATCACCCACATGCTTGATGAATAAAGTTTGATCAATAGTGCTGCGAGAGTAGCCATGCTCGAGCAAGTGCTTTGTTAGAGTTGCATACCATGCTCGAGGAGCTTGATGTAACCCATACAACGCCTTGTCCAACTTGTAGACATGATTAGGGAACTTTGAGGTAACAAACCCAGGGGGTTGATCAACGTAAACTTCTTCCTTCACCTTGCCATACAGGAAGGCAATGTTGACATCCATTTGGTAGACCGTGAAATTCTTGTAAGAAGCATATGCGAGAAAGATTCGAATAACTTCCAGACGAGCCACGGGAGCATACACCTCAGTATAATCAAGACCCTCGACTTGTCGAAACCCGCGAACCACCAACCTTGCTTTATTGGGTACGATTACACCAGAATCATCTTGCTTATTACGATAGACCTAACGCGTGTCAAGAGACCGTTTGCCCTTTGGTAACTCAACCAATGTCCAAACCCCGAGCTTTTCAAACTGATTTAGCTCTTCATGCATTGCATCAACTCAACTGGGTTCATTCAAAGCCATTTCAACGTTTTTGGGCTCTATTTGAGATATAAAGCAAGAGTAAAGACATTCATTTACGTCTTCACTCTGACTTCTGGTTTTAACTCCATCACCCAGTTGGCTAATGAAATTTTCGATCAGATGATCGCATTGAATTCTGGAAGGTATGTCTTGGCTGATATCATTGAGAGAAACAGGAAGAGTGTGAATGTTGAAACCTCCATCATCTGCTGATTGAATCCTATTAGATGACTCTGCTACGAACTCATTTGCAATTTCTTCAGGAAAGAGGAGTTCCATAAATGTTGGATTAACAGCGGAAGCATCTCTAGATATGAACTCTCTCTCAACAGGTGTAAGAGATGTAGCTTCAGCATTAGGAGTTCCAGTCGGAGCCTTAGACACTGGACTAGTTGGTTGCGCAGATGACTCCTCCTCAGATGGAGTAGAGGACTCCCCGTCAACCGTTGGGGGTCTGTAGACAACCTCTTCATCTTCGTCTTTGTCTTCAAAAATATTCTTCAAACTAGAAGGAGATCCACTTGAATTATTTGAAGACGCATTGAAAGATATAAATAGCGATGTGTAATCAAATAACCAGTCGGGACCCACTTGAGCGTCTGTTTCATTCTCCTCCAGCCAGCGCATGTCATAGGATTCAACGATCTGTTTAGTCCTTTTATTGTAAAACCTATACGCGGTGCGCACATCATACCCCACAAAATAACAGTCATCAACTTTGGCATTGAATTTAGGGTTGGATTCTAAGTAAAGAAGGGTGCAAGGGCAGCCAAATACACGGAAATGGTTGACTGAAGGCTTGTGTCCATAGAGAATCTCGTATGGTGTCTTCATCTATGCTTTGTTGATTAGAACATGATTCTGCACGTAGCAAGCAGTGTTAATCGCCTCGGCCCAAAAGAAAACAGGTAGTTTGGAGTCACAAAGCATTGTCCTTGCGGCGTCTTTAAATGTTCTGTTTCTCCTTTCAGCAACACCATTTTGTTGAGGCGTGTGAGCAGAGCTATATTGACGCACTATTCCCTTTTCTGTGCAAAAATGGTCAAGAACTGCATTCTTGAACTCAGTTCCATTGTCGGTACGAAGCGCCTTCACTTGTTTATTGGTTTGCTTCTCAATCATCACAACGAACTTCTTTATTAGATCAGCAACCCCTGCTTTGTTGGATAAGAAGAAGACCCACGTAAACTGAGAGAAATCATCAATCACAACTAGACAGTACGACCTTCTGTTGATGCTCAGGACGTTGACCGGACCAAATAAGTCCATATGCAATAGTTGGAGCACTTGACTAATTGAGTTGATTTGCTTGGGCAGATGTGGTTTCCGATGATATTTGCCTTGAGCATAGGAAACACACTTTTCAAATGTGAAAAAGTCTCTAACAGGGAGGCCTCAGACCATCTCACTTTTTGCAAGACGATTCAAGTTTTTCGCGTTAGCATGACCGAGTCTTCGATGCCATAGCATTGCATTGTATTTGGAGACCTTTGAGAATAGACAAGTGACTTGTTCAGGTAGGTTACTGTTCATATCAATAATGTAAGCATTCCCATCCCGTTTAGATTTGACTAGAATCCATTCTTCTGGGATGACAATGCCTGGCTTGAGAATCATACACTCTTTATCAGTAAAATGCGTAGCGTAGCCTTTGTCGCATATTTGGGAAACGCTCAACAAGCTGTGCTTTAACTCGGGAGCGTAGTTGACATTTTCGAAGCTCAGCACTCCATTCATAACAGTTCTGCACTGTGTGATCTTTCCACCATCTCCGCCCACAAAGGAAACATAACCCCTATTAAAAGATTGAATTTTGCTCAGTTGGGAGATGTCTCCAGTCATATGCCGGGAGCAGCCGCTGTCGACGTACCAAGGACGAATGACATTCCTCCGCAATTGTCCCTACAAAATGAGCGGAATCATTTAGATTTAGGAATCCAGGTCATCACTATCCTGGGCTTCCCTTTTGGTTTCTTTGAATCATTTTTCAGTATTTTCAAATTTGGATCTTCATTCGTACTTTCTTCAGAGGATTTCAATGATGAATTAGAAAGGGATTTGGGCTTCCATTGATATTTAGGTTTTACAAAATTATCAGTTGGTTTTGAAATTGGTTTCTTAAAGGTTTGTCTTGAGCCTCTGGATTTTCCACCAGAGGAGGTTGAAGATCCAGAGCTGCCTTTTGATGAAACCGATCTTGGCGCAGCCTTGTTTGGTTTTGGCAAACGATTGTGAGTTTTGTCAGTAAAAACCTTTTTATTCTTTTGTAAAACAACCCTTTTTCTGCCTCTATCACCTTTCCAATCATCATTTTGAGAGCGAGATCTTGAGAAATTTCTAATTAAAGACCTTCCCTGAGATTCATTCTCTCCTCTTGGTGACAAGTAATTCACAAAGATTCTATTTTGACAATTCCTAGCTATATGACCACCAACACCACAATTAAAACAAATTTGTTTATTATTTTAACTTGTATTGCATTTTTCAGATTTATTTTCTTTACAGACACTCTTACTCTTCTCAGAAGAACATGCATGAGAAATAGATTGTGAGATAAGTGAAGGTGCCTCAATCGTTTTGACTTGTGGAGTTGATGAATCTTCATGAATATCACAAGCATCAGAATTACGAAACAATTCATCAAACATATCGAAAAAATTAAATTCAACAATATCAGATGATGAGCTAACACAAGAAACATTTTTAGTCTTAACATCAGAAACACAATCAAAATTGTTCATAACAGAAATATTAGATTTAAAAACAGAAACAGATTCTCCAGCTTCACGCTTTGCCTGATCTAATGGTTGATCTGCAGAGGAAATAGAAACATTAGTACTTTCAACGTTAATAAAACCTCTTGAAACAAAATCAGCTGGTTTGCCATATCGAAGATGTGCCTCCCTGTCAATTTCATCCTGTGTCATAGGGATGGATGTGTAGTTATGATTGAAAGGTGGAGGAACACTATCATACCCTAGACCCTTGTTTTGATTTTCTTTGAATTTTAATTGGGTTTCATATAAGGACTCGACTGTCTTACTTGACGCAGTATAATTTTTGAAACTAACATCTGTTTTTCCACACTTAATCTTCAAAGCGTCAAGCTCTTTGGTTACAGCATCAAGTTGTCTCTTAGTATAGTCATAAAGTTCACATTTTTCACTGTATTCTGATTAAATTCTTCTAAAGTCTTTTATTTTAGCTTCTAGTTGGGCCTTAAGGGTTTTTGTCCTTTCCTAAGTTGATAACCCTCATATCTAAGGTCCTCTACTTGCCTACGTAAGACTTGAATTTCATCACGAAGAAGTTTAACATATTCTTTACAAGCAAAAGAACAAGATGGTAGATTTACCTTGCTTTTCTTGGGCTCGGAAGAGGTAGATACCATTAGGGCAAGCTGTAGTTCCATCATCTCTGCTTCGGAATCAGCATCATTATTCTTTGAAGCAACATCATCAATTTGAGCTAGGTGAGCATTTTCTGGCCCTGAGATATTCAAGGCTTGAATTTGGTCCTCCCAGTCAAATGATTGAGCAACCATAGTTGTTTCTCCATTGGCTGTAGCTCTTGCATGATTGTTTCCCATTGCAACCATCTGCCTGTTGTTGTTGATTCTGCGATCTGGCTTCGGTAAATCACGAGCAAAATGACCTGGCTCGTGGTAGTTGAAACATCTCAGCATGCTTTTATTGAATCCCACCTTCTTGTCAGCATTCATGGCCCAGTTGTTTTTCCCGGTCTTCTTGGTGAATTGTTTGGCTCTGAAAACAACCATGGCAATTTTCCATGTGATGTCCATTTCCTCCACATCTTCAGGATGTATCTTGTCCAAATCAGCAAATGATAGCTGAGGTGGAAGATCTCCAGCTACGAAGGCATTGTAGCAGTTAACTAGCCCAATGGCTAGAGCCAGATTTTCATCAGATTCTTTGGTGTTTGAAGAAGAGGCTTTAGCTGACACATTGGGAGCAGAAACAGTTTGTGGAATGACAAATGGCACATTTGACGTTTGATGGTGAGGGATGGATGGTGCATCATTGAAGGTTTGACTCTGAGGTTGTTGAACTGCAAAAGCTTGACCTGAGGGAGTCATGAAAGATGATAGAGCATTGTTGGATGAAACTCCAAGATTTGCAGTAGAGTATGAATTCACATGGTTGATTTCTCTCTGTTTGTCATCAATGTCACAGGCTTTGATGACCGCCATGATTTCTGCAAGAGTGAGGCGATTCAAATCCTTGGTTTTCTTAATCACAACAACATTCATATCCCATGATCTAGGAAGAGCATTCAGAAGTTTCTTGTTGATTTCTGACTTGGTCAAGAAAATCCCTGAAATGTTCATCTCAGTTGTTAGAGCAGTGAACCTTTGCAATTGAGCTTCAAGAGTCTCTCCTGGAATGTAGTTGAACATGTTGAATTTCTGTCTCAGCATGTCCTGCCGACTCTCTTTCATATCTTCATTGCCCTCATAGACCTCAATAAGAGCTTCCCATAGAGCTTTAGCTGAGGTGTACTCACGAAAACCTTGAGCAATACCAGGAGATAATGCCATGGTTAAAGTGGCTAATGCTCTTTCTTGTTCCTCAACCAATTCAAAATCCTCATCAATGTAGTTTTCAATAGCTTTGTCAATCAATTGACCTCTAACTGCCACAATGACTCTGACAGGACCTCTAAGAATGCTTCTCCAGATCTTGAAATCTTTCATTTTAATGTATTTCTCTATTCTGTACTGTGACAACCCGAAACTATTCTGTCACCGTAACCCGTTTTCCGTTAATAGAACTCGTACTTATTTAACTTTTCCGTTAACATTGGGATCAAACAAATAAAAAAATTTGTACTTTTACTGTGACTTTATAAGGGTAGGAGTAAATTAAGAATACGGGAAACACCCTAAATATCATTTTGAGAAGTTTTAGTTACAAAAACATTAAATTGTGACAATTTAATTGGGTACGACCATAAGCCCCGTTTAACGTCGGTATCGGGTAGAATTCCACCGTGTGTCAAACCTAAACCATATTTATATTTGAAATAACTTCATTTTGAAACTTCTCACCCTCTCTCTACTCTTTCACTAGAAAGCCAAGTTTGATCCAAAAATCATCCAAATCAAGCTCCAAATCGGTAAGATAACTATCCTAGCTCATAGTATAACAACTTTAGCCTTCAATTTCGTGTTTAAATTGTGGAATAGGACCATAAACACGTGTTTACGGCCCTGGAACAGCCTTAGGCCGTGAACACATGTAAATGGGGTTTTTAAGCCTTAAAACCCTTCCAAACCACCTTTAGAGCTTAGATACGATTTAAGGACTTATTGGATTGGACTTGGAACACCTTGAACTCATCATTTAGTGAGTAAACATGAGTTTACTGCCCAAGAACATGCTTGGGCCGTAAACACCCTTTCATGGGTAGTAAACTCCTTTTAAGATGTTAAAATGCCACTTACACACCTCATAAGCCTTGATCTAATATCTAGAAGCAACCACAAACGAATTAAAAGCCTTAAACATGATGAAAACAACTCCCTTAGGAGTTCACAGCCGTAAACCCCCCAAGGATGGGTTCATGGGCCGTAAACTCCTATAAATGGGTTAAATGGTGCCCTAAATTCACCCCTTTGCTTGTAAAATGAGTTGGAATCATATGTGATTGACTTAGGACCACCAAAGCACATTTTGAATGGACACATAAGAGTTTACGGCCTTAAAATCCTAGTTTATTGCCGTAAACTCCTCAAATGGTCCTTAGAATGTCCAAATTACTTTCCAATGCCCTAGAACCAAAACTAGCGTCACCCCTCAAATGTTATAAGGCCATTTGGCACCCTAGAATGCCCCACCATGAGTTTACGGCCGTAAACTCATGGGGAGTGGGTTATTAGGGCCATAAACTCTCTTGTGAGTTTACTCTTGAAGAGTAAACTCCATATCCAAGCCTTATACGTCCATAGATGTCACCCGGGTCACTCCAAACACTTGAAATGAAGTGTTTTCGTGACTAGAAGTGTATATCCTCAACTAATTAGTGGTTCAAAGTCTAATTAGATACAATTATATATCTCTTCATATTACATAGGAACCTCGTATGTTCTCCAGTCTCGAGCTGACACTTAACCCCTATCCGACACTTCCACCCGATTTACTCGCTGCAGGTGAGTTCATACCCCTTAATGAACCTTTTTAAATGTTTTTACATGTTTTAGGGGGGGGGATACAAGTATAAATTCTACAAGTTTTTATTATTAAATCATATGTGATTCACAAATTATCACCAAAAAGGGATTTTCCACACTTTTAGCTGCTTTCCAATAAAACTGTTTTAGTTGATTATCAAATGCATTTTTAAGATTAAATTGTTATTAAACTGCTTTTGAAACTGTGTTTAAATTTACTTTTCTTTTTTAAAATATATCTACACTAATATATTTATATAAGTAAGGCTTGAAGGACTTAGGACCGATAACTCGCCTTATTTCCTGTTCTTGTTTGATGTGGTCTTAGGGTATCGGTTATCCGTCCGACTGTCGTTGATTTCTTAGTTATATATATCATATATATTTGTGTTAGATATGAAAGTCTGCATCTCACTCACTACCTTTGTTATTCAAAGGCAGGAAATCATACACTCTAATTAGCTATAATAGGTATAGCTAAGACTACTACTCGTTATCTCTACTACTGCTATACTCACTATAATGGCTATTACTACAAGTTAATACTCATATAAGAGAACACTCTAAGAACTATACAAAAGACTATTATACTAAAATACCGAAGAATACACGAATCCAAAGTATAACACACTATCCCTCTATAAGACACTCTACTACGCTTACACCATGTGACCAGGGCTTTTCGGTTGGAAGGCAACACTATATGTATAGATCTATACGGGGCAGACACTATTACATCCCGACTGCTAGCTACAGTCCGAGCCGACTAGGCTCAGGGGTGGCACTACAACACTACACTACACATGACCGGGAAGGTCATCGGGTTCTCTATTATCACTTCAGTCTGGTCACCTGAGGAGTTACACCTTTATCCAACATAATACACTAAGACTTAAGTCTAAGCTAACATCCCGAAGTAAGTAAATATCTATTACTAATGGAAGTTTGCACCACTACTACTATTAACAGGCATAACTTTTCTTCAGCTATGTTACTCACATGGGATTTATTACTGTACTTTTACAACTAAAGGTTTTCAATCATATTGCTTACACACAACTCAAAAGATTTAATTTACAAAGTAATTTTCTGGAAAATATAGGATTTTCTAGGGATTTCTACTACTTATAAACATAAATTTCAGTTTTTATACTATAAGTTTGAAAACACTTTTATACAACAAAGACACTAAATTCTTATGAACTCACAAGCTTTATGCTGATACTCGTTTTCAAAATAACTTGTATCCTCAGGTCAAAGGTAAACAGGTACAGGTGCAACTTTTGGAGAAGATGGAGCACATACAAGACCCATCTTTTATTTTGTTATACTTTTGGTGTCTATGAAACTTTACAGAACACATTTGTAATTAAATTTACTATATATATGAAATCGATGTTGTCGCTTGTTTTTACTATTATGCAATTGTTATGATACTGTACATGACGTCCTCCACCCCAGAACGTATTCCGCCGTTACCGGTTTTTGGGTGTGACATGTACTTCCACTCGGGAAAAACTTCAACATACATTAACCTTGGAATACGTGTAGTAGTGCCCATAACAACATCAAGTTCTTGAAAATGAGTTTGACTTTGAGAATCCATTTGAAATTAAAATAATTTAACAGTTCCAAAGAGGTTTATGGTTTTAAAAAAAATTAAGCAGATTACGATAGTAAACGAAGTTTACGGTTGATGAATTTGCGACCGTAAACTGGGTTTACGGTTTAAGTTCACGGTTTCTGAGTTTATGGTTTAAGCGTTTACGGTTTCTGAATCCTGATTACGGTTCTTGAAGGTTAAGTGTTTACGGTTGATGAGATTCCTCCTTTTACGGACGTAAGCTAAGTTTACGGTTGGGCAGTAAACTCACAAACAACCTTCAAAACACGATTTTAAGATGAAATCCGTCCCTTCAAAGCCCAGAACGTAGAAACTAATGCTCGAATAGTGAGAATGGCAGCTTAGACACTCAAAATATCGATCAAATGACTTTTTGATACCAGTTTATAGCTCTGATACCAATTGTTAGGTCCGGATCTGGATCTTTTACTAGTAATCAAACAATCACAAATCGAGAATAACAATAAGATGAATAAGAATTAAGCTTGCACACGTTTATATCAAATAACCGTCTGGTACAACTCAAACACTAGCCATAAACTGATTGGCATCCAACCATACAAATTACCAACTCCTAACCCTTGTATACTCGTCTGGACCGCAAACGGAGTTCGCGACCGTAAACGTGTTTATGGTCGTGAACATGACAAAATACTAATCAACTCAAATATACTATTACAGACTCAAAACCAAACAAATCACATAGAAAGCCTAGCCCAAACCATTTATTAGACCTTTCACCTTCATGAATATATCAGCCAATTGATCTGAATAACAAACGAAGTGAACTTCCACATTTCCATCTTCAACATGATCCTTAATAAAATGGTATCTCAGTGTTATATGCTTAGTCTTGGAATGTTGCACATGATTGTGGCATATTCTTATGGCACTTTTAGAATCACAATACAAAGGAATTCACTTCATGTTGATTCCATAGTCTCTTAGATGGTTCTGAATCCACACCAATTGGGAAGTGCATGATGTTGTTGTGATGTATTATGCTTTAGCTGTAGATAAGGATATGCATGTCTGCTTCTTAGATTTCCAACTATTGAGCTTGCCATCTAGAAACTGACATCCACTAGATGTACTTTTCCGATCAAGATGACAGCCCCCTAAGTCAGCATTGGAGTAATCTTGCACAAAGAATCCCGAATTTGAAGGATACCATAGACCAAGAGAATTGGTTCGCTTCAGATACTGGAGTATGTTCTTAACTCCCAACATGTGTGGTTCTCTAGGATTCACTTGAAACCTGGAACAGTAACAAACATCAAACATGATGTCAAGATGACTAGATGTCAGATACAACAAGGATCTGATCATCTGACGATATAAGGTAATATCCGCTGCTTGTTTATCAAGAGAAGGTGTGAGTTTTGTTTCGAATGCCATAGGGACTTTGATCTTTGAATCACCCATCATTCCGAATTTAGCAAGTAACGTTTTTGTGAAGGCTTCTTTATTGATGAATATACCTTCTAACCTTTGTCTTATATTTAAGCCAAGGTAAAAGTTAATTTTACCCATAGAACTCATTTCAAATTTTGTTTCCATTAATTTCTGGAATTCAGCAGTTAAACTAGGATTAGTTGATCTGAAAATAATGTATTCAACATAAATCTAAACTATCATTAAATGGTTACCCTCCTTCTTTCGAAAGAGGGTAGGATCAACAAAACCTTGTTTGGATTTTAATTGTGTAAGAAAACGAGTCAGAGTTTCATACCATGCTCTCGGAGCTTGTTTAAGACCATACACTGCTTTATCCAAAATGTGACAATGATTTGGAAATATTTCGTTCACAAAACCTGGAGGTTGTTCAACATAGACTATTTCTTCAAGCTCTCCATTCAGAAATGTACATTTCACATCCATTTGATAGACATCGAAATTTTTGTGAGCAACATAGGCGAGAAAATGTGAATTGATTCAAGTCTAGCCACAAGTGCGAACGTCTCTTCGTAATCTATTCCTTCTTCTTGACAATAGCCTTTAACAACTAATCGTGCCTTATTACAAATGAACTTTCCTTCTTTGTCCATATTATTTCAGAATACCCATTTCATACCAACTACATATGCATCTTCTGGAGTAGGAACCAATCACCATACTTTGTTACGATCAAACTCATTATGTTCTTCTTGCATGGCTTGAACCCAATCTGCATGATCAAGAGCAATTTTAACAATTTTAGGCTCAATTTTTGAAATAAAAGAATTAAACATGCAAAATTCCATTTTAGAAAATAATGTTGTTTGCTTCGCTTTTTGTTGCACACGGATAAGAACTCCTGAGGAAGGATCTCCGATCACTTGAGATGGAGGATGATCTTTGGTCCATTTTTTCATAGTTGGATAGTTCTGATCATAGACTGGATCAATTTCAGCAAAAACTTCTTCAAATTTCGATTGTGCATCCGAGTCATTATTTTCATTATTCTCCCGCTGGAAGTTTGCATATGACCTGTTATTCGGAATTGGATTCTCCCCTGGAGAGGAATATCAGTATTGAAGTTTGGAGTGGAACTCTCCCCCTGGATTGGAGCATCAAAAGGTTGTGGCTGAGGTTCATGCGGAATTGGTTGCTCAAGAGGAATCTTTATATCTTCAATAGCGTCGTCAATAATCTTGATCAATTCATCCTCTTGATTGTCTTTTGCATTTGATTCTTAGGAAATTGCTTAGTCAGGTTCATCAAACAAATTCAGAAAATATTCATATAAATTCATAAGAGGAATAGTCTTAGAATTTGTTGATGGAAAAGTTTCCTCAGATTGATAATCTTCTTTTTGATGTTTCTTCATGTAGTTGTCATCAAACTTAACATAGTAGGTTTCCTCAATCTTCTTTGACTTCTTGTTCAGAACTCAATATGCCTTTGTTGTCAATGAATAGCCTAGAAAATTCCTTCTTCTGCGTTCACGTCGAATTTGTTCCGATTTTCTTTGGAATTGAATAAGAAGCACCTTGAACCAAACACATGAAAGAACTTAACGTTAGGTTTCCGATTGTTCAGAATTTCATATGGAGTAATCAGAAATCGTTTTTTGATGTAGGAGCGGTTCTGAGTAAAACAAGCGGTGGCAATAGCATCTGCCCAGAAATACAAAGGAAGATTCACAAATGATAACATTGTCCTTGTAGCTTCATAGAGAGAGCGATTTCATCTTTCAACTACACCGTTCTGCTGTGGAGTGAAAGGCGAAGAGAAATTCTGAGAAATCCCTTTGCCGGTTTGGAAATCTTCAAATGTATGATTTTTGAATTCCAAGCCGCTATCACTACGAATTTTCCGAACTGACTTTCATAATT
Source organism: Lactuca sativa (assembly GCF_002870075.4). NCBI lineage: Eukaryota > Viridiplantae > Streptophyta > Magnoliopsida > Asterales > Asteraceae > Lactuca > Lactuca sativa. The sequence continues at coordinate 120,160,636 of NC_056631.2, read as the reverse complement.
GTAGCTCAACCTGCTTGATGAAATCTATCAGCTTCTGAGTTTCATAAGATTTCTATCTGAGAAAGAGTACCCATGTTAATTTAGAAAAATCATCAACAATAATCAAAATATATTTGTTACCACCAATACTTTCGATGGCTGAAGGACCACAGAGATCAATTGGCAATAGTTCCAATGGCTCAATGATCTTGGTATTGATGATGGATGAATGACACTTTCTGATTTGTTTTACGAGGTCACAGGCAGCACACAAGTGTTCCTTTTTGAATTTCAGAAGAGGTAGTCCGCGTACGATATCATCAATTACGATCTTGTTGATATCCTTGAAATTCATATGAGAAAGCCTTATGTGCCATAACCAACTATCATCTGAAGAAGCTTTCATAAGTAAGCAGATAGAAGGTTTTTCTTGGATCAGATTTAGATTTAGAGGATACATCTCTCATTTCCTTCTAGACTTAAGAATAACAACTTTATATTTCTTCTCGATGATTTTTGAACCTTCTTCATCAAATAACACTTTTAGACCTGTACCTACAACCAATTGAGAAACACTAATTAGATTGTGTTGCAAGACCTCAACATAAGCTACCTTACTAATTGAGAATTCTCCATTTGTGATCATTCCATATCCCTTTATTTCTCCACCTTTATTTCTCCACTGGTGTTATTTCCATACTACACTTTTCTGCCATCTTTTAAAGTCCAAAACTCTCTTATATCCTCTTTCCTTCCTGTCATGTGACGAGAACAACCTCTATCGATGTACCATTATGAATCATATTGTTCGTCACACATAACCTGCAAAATTTAGAGAGTTTTTGGAACCCAAACCAACTTGGGTCCTTGTTTGTACAATATTTTTTTGTTTTGTCAACCCAAAAGAATTTTCTTTTCAAAGTATATTTCATCCCTTTTTCAATTTTAAAAACTTCAACTTTGTTATTACAAAGATTAATTTCAAAAAATTTAGCTTTTCATTGAATATATTCTTTGAATTTTGGAGCCATTCTTTTTGAAAATCCTTTTCCTCCTTTTTTTAAATATGCTTCGTATTCTTTGAGAGTAATTTCTGGTTTCGAAGAAACTTTGTTTTCAACCTTAAAATCTTTTGCTTTAGCAATTGGTTTTGAAATGTGTAATTTTGGTGAACAACTTTGATTGGAAGAACAACTTGAATTTTGTTTCGGAATTTGAGATGAAACTTTATTTTGATTAGAAAATCCTGACGTGTTGACAGATGTTTGATTGGAATTCATTTTTTTTTTTCCAAAAACGCTTTCATTCACTCAAATTCTTTTTATATCTAGCATTCAACTGTCTTTTCTTTGCAGTTAATTCTTCAACACATTTATGAATATTTGCTTAAGGTTTCTCTTTTCTAACTGGTGTTTCATTCTTTTCTGATGAAGTTTCACTAGATACATCTTTATTACTTGGTCCTGCCTTATCGTAACAAAGTCCACACAATTTATTGGTTCTGAAATGTATTTCCCTTTTGTTTTCCAAGAGGTCATTTCTGAGAGACCTTTTGTTTCATCCGCATTGTCTATCAGCTTTGAACACAAGAATTCATCACACCCTTTCGCATTGTCATCAACAACCATGGACGTTGATTCAGATGTGTCATTTTTGCTCAATCATTTATTTACAAAAACTTGTTTTGGAACCATTTGAACTTTCGGAAAAACGGTTGCTTCTTCTTTCAAAACTTTTGAACCTTTGTTTTCTACAATTTGTACAAATTCAACTGAGTTTTCAGAAATGAAATTTTTCTTAGGTTCATCAAAATTTTCCACAAAAGCAGAACAATCAATCTCGTCCTCTACATATATTTCACTCATTTCACTTTCATCAAATTCAAGCATATTCTTAGAATCATGAGTATTGTCCGAATTCAATTTCTTGCATAACAAGTCATATTTCTGCATAGCACTTGATTTGATTTCGTGTTTCTCTTTTTTAGTTAAAATTTCTTTCAACATGTTTTTATGTTCTTTGGACTCAATATATTCTTCAATTTTCTCAAGTCCAACCCTGTACGAATCTAAAACATCATCTTAAGAAACAATTGATTCACATTTATAGCACTCAACATCAATTTCATCTTATTTCAATTCAAGAAAAGTTAAATCATTTTATGCAAACCTTTACCAATTTCACAATCCAAATGAAGTTGAGTAATATTAAAACATAAACGTTTAGCAATCAAACAAAAAATGTTTCACTGTTTCAAAAGTGCTTTACTGTGTCCCTTAAGGAAAATAACATCATCTCATGATCTAGTAAGCTCAACTTCCAATGCTTATATTTTTATTCTTCTTTCCTCATTTTTTTAATGTTACCATGTTGAGTTTATCATTCATATTATAGTTACTAATACCATTCCTTTTTAAGCTATCACTAAAAGCAGAAATCATATAACGTAAATCATCCAATTCAGAACCATAGAATGATGAAGGAATATTAAGAGATTTAAGAATTGAATATACCTTATCGACCACCTTCTCGCACTTGTTCACCTGCTCTGTAACTGTGTTCGCAGCAAAACAACTCTCTGATGCTTTTCTACCATCAGTTGCATATCCCCTTGGTTTTGAACTGCCACTCTGAACCATCAAACACTTGCCTGCATAGCCTTGCCTCTTGAACCTTACCACAAAAACACCCGCCATGGGTAGGCTTTCTTACCTCATCATCCTCTGAGTCTATCGACCACACTTCGACTCGACCATCATCACTTCTTCTTGTACTATTAACACCGGTTTCGCAGTTGATGAATTTTTCTTCCGAAGTTCTTCTATCTTCTGAGTGTAGTAAGCTTCATCTTTAACATTCTCCTTCTTGTCATTCTGCCTACGCAACATGCACTCTTTCACAAAATGATTCTTTCCGTAACAATAGTTACCATCATAACCATAATCACCCAACAACTTCTTTTCTTTCTTTTCTTCGTCGTTCTGAGAGTTCTTTAAGCTTTCCTCTCTTTCCATTTTGGAACTTGAATTACCCTGCTTGTGCTTGTTTCTAAAACGAGAAAAACTCTTCTTGAAGAATTTCTCTGGGTTTGACACCATCAACACTTTTTCTTCTTTTGAGAGTTCATCATCCGAAATATCCGATTTAGAATCATCAACAACCAACATCTTTTGCTTATCAACTCGTGACACCAAAGCCAACAAACCAACTCCAGAAACTAACTTTGCTTCTTTAGTAATTACATCTTTGTGAGATTTCAAAATACCCATGAGTTTTTGCCAACGAATAGCTTTTGAATTGTTCATGTGCTTTAACAGTGGAAACGATAGACTTCCATTCGGATTTAAGACCATTCATGAACTTGAGCTTATATTCAATGACTCGTCGCTCAAGGTTATACTTGAGCATTCTGCTTAGCAAGTGATTAAAGCGATTAAACATCTGATCTAACTTACCATATGGTTTTTGTACAAACGATCCAAACTTTGACAAGAGTGTTGTTGGTAAAGAATGTTCCAAGTCAGCATCACCTGAATACAATTCCTTCAGCCTGTCCCAAATACCTTTTGCAGTATCGTATGAACTAACAAGACGAAAAGTGTCAGGAGGAAGAGCAAATTGAATGATTCTCATTGCTTTTATATTGCACATTAGCTTATCTTTCTCATCATGTATGCATGTACGTCTCCTCCGTCATTGCATGCCATATGCTGGAACCATGTTCTTCAATTCCAAGTACGTAATCTTCAAAGTGAAGAGCCCATACCTTATAATCTTCTAGAAAAAGGATAAGAATCCTTGTTGTTGAACCAATGCTGCTTGAGAGATTGAATGAAAGCGACTGGGCATCGTCTTTAGACATATTAACGTGATTTGAATCAAACAAAATATAGAATCAAATGTGTAAACTTGAATCGAGTTCAAGGGTAAACTAGAGATCTAGATCTGGAATTTACAATTGATTGAGACGATTGTGACAATAAGAATAGATCTGAGAAAATCATAAAACCCTAATGCAAAAACCTTTACTCGACAGAAGAATAATGAATTGATTACACTATCTCCTGCTCTGATACAAATTATGAGAATAATAAAGATCGATAGATTCTATATTTGCAAGACGAATTAAAGACGAGAAACATTATTGATCAAAAGGGCGTCGAATGATTAATATTCATAGCAACATAATAGTTTTGAAGGAGGACCTACTCTGTACTTGCTTCAAAAGCTGTAACCCTAAAAGTTACATGCACACTATAAATAGAAAAAGACAAACAACGGTTCCGAACATGGACAGGTCCATTTTGGAATCTAATAACATACATATAACACAAAATAATGTTATACCTAACACATAGGAGTGTCTAAACAACTTGAAGTTTTAGATGTTAGAAAGCTATATGTGTCTAGTTCTGTAACACCCGTTTCTAGGTATTTCCACCGTTAACCTAAAAATGAAATTATTTTGCAAATCTAGTCCTTACGTTGGGCGTACACGAAGTGTACGCCGGGCGTAAAGCACTAAGTGGATAGTGATGGAGGTCGAACACGTTGGGCGTACACGTGAGTATGTCGGGCGTACTTATGATGCCCTTAAACCTTAAATTTTTATGCGTCGTTTCCCCTTTTTAAGCATCTTATTCCACATAGACATTCTTATGACCAACCTCCATTCTCTAAACCCTAAAATCGAAACCCTAGCACTTGTGAGTGATATTTGAAGCCTTTGAGTGATTTTGAGTGTTCTTGGTAGTGAAGGAAGATCATTCAAGCTCTGGTGGTGCATTCAAGCTTTTGGATCCAGAATCGACATCTCTTTGTTAATCTTTTGAAGGTATAAAGTTCATGCCTTGGAGCTTGTTTTTCTAGATCTTGTTTAAACTTAGACTTATGTTCGTTTTATCCCAAAATATTGATATTTGTGAGTATGGAATACTTCAGAGCATATGAGTTGTCCTTTAAGACATTTTAGGGTGCATAGAGTCATAAAAATGCTAGCTTGGCCCTTTCCTTTCTTCCATACATGAGTTATGGAGTTTTTGGTGAAGTGAAATGTTAGGGTTTTGGGATTAAGCTCTCTTTAGCCTTGAAAAGGAATAAATTTAGAGATTTTATGGATTAGGATACCTTTTAGAATCATATCTGAGGATTGGGTAAAGTGTCTTAATGATTAATACCTTAAAATTGAGTTTTGGTATAAGTCTCGTACGTCGTGCGTAATTATGGCTATGCCCAACATAGCCAGTTGCAAACCCGGTCCTTTCCTGCCTTACACTCTACGCCTATCGTAGAGCTGAGTACGCTGCATGTAAAGGTCAAAATGCTGACCTTTGACTTTTGTTGACATTTTGACCAATTGTGCCTTAGATGGATTTGCGAGAAATTTCGGGTTTAGAAGGGGAAAAATGGACTTTTGCGATAAACGTGGATTAGACTTGACTTAGGACTAGTGGAGTATGGAAAATTACCTTAATTACTAATTAGGGTTAATTGGTATACTTAATAGGCCGAGTCTAGTTTCGATAGTTCGGATGTGAGTTCTATCAGTCATCTGTGCAAAGTGAATCTCCTCACTATTCTTACCTATGGGGTAGAATATATTTATATATGTGGTGACCAACTAGGTCTCTGTGTGTTATTATTTTGATATGGGTTACTGTGTGTGCTGAGACTTCGGATAGTCTCCAAGGTTGCTGATTACCCATAGCTGTATATTTTGTGTTGTGTTGTATGTGGTATTTTAGGGAACTCATTAAGCTTTGTGCTTACAGTTGTTGATTAAATGTGTTTTAGATACTTTTGAGGACGGCGGGAAGGTGAAGGCTTGATTGTACTGCAGTTTATGATTCCAGATATTTTGGGACACTCTGATATTTTGATGATGATCTGTATTTTACATTTGTGATTTTCTTGAGATCCTTTTGATGAACAATGTTTTTATATGAATTTAAAATGAAAATTTTGGATGTTAAAATTTCACTCGACATATGGACCATTACACTTAATTATAATGTTAAAATTTCACTCCACTTATGGACCATTACCATATCTATAAATATTAATGATAACATAATTTTAAGAACGGTAAATTAGTCTAGCAACAGACTGTTGTACCGAGAATAGAACTAAATTAAAATACTCCCTTCATCCCATATTTATAGTCCATTTTTCCTTTTTGAGTTGTCCCAAAATTATAGCCTACTTCTTAAAATAGATATCATTTTTACCAAAATACCCATCATTATTACTTAACCAACCAAAATATTTAATGATGGAATTAAATGCAAGAAAAGGTAAAACTATCATTTTATTGGATAAAAGTTAATGGTAATTAATGTTTCCTTAATCTGTGTGTTGTTTGTCCGTAGGCAATAATCTGGGATAGAGGGAATACTTAAATAAGTATTATTAAGTAGAGTACAATTATATGAATAAATTAGTTATTATTGTAACCTTATGTAGTTTAATCAGAGCTTCGATGCTTCCTAGGCTACATCCCAGTTGATTTTTCTGCTATCTTCATATCAAGTGAGTTTCATGACTCTATATGTTATTGTATGTTGTGTGGTCTATACTTGTATGTTATGTTTATATGTTCAGCAGAATAAACCTTGCTTTAGAAAGAGATAATGGGAATTAGTTATAGCTTTTCTATCTAAAGAGACTAGGGGAATCAATTATAGTCTTGTTCCCGAAAGAGACAAGGGGAAACTATTTACAATTAATGATTCTATCTTGTATAATCACATAACAAGAATCACATTAATGGTTCGACATAATTAGTAGCGAATTTTGTACACCAATATACGATGTATGTACTTTATGTGCTATATGTTAATATGGACTTGAACTGGTGCATCGAAATACTTATTGGTGATGCCAAGACCAAATGTGTATAGTATGTTTGCAATGGTATAAGTGTCATACTATTATAAGCATATGGTACATATTAGGACTTGATTGATTTGTGAAAGGATTCCATGAAACTTGGTAAAGGGTACTTGCGAAATAGAAGTACACAAGGTAGTTATATGATTATTAACATAGTAAATGTAGTAAATGTTAGTCAAATGTTGTCACACCCCCAGACAGCGGCAGGCATGTCGGGTTGTACGATGTAGTCATGGATCATAGTTATTGAACATACATTGATTATCGAAATAAGTTTACATTGTCTTTTTCTACTATTACATGATCAAAACATGATACAAGCGAAAAGTAGTACAAATATCAAAAATTTTAGGGGTCTTCAATGTGAGTGTTCTTCTAGCTGCTAATGATCCTGGGAATACATGGGTTTTAAAATATGTCAACAGTAATGTTGGTGAGTTCCACAAGTTTTGACACATTGTACTTTTATAACCAAAAATGTTTTTATAAAATTTTAACTAGCTGATCAGTTTTTATCAAAAAAGGTACCTTTTCCAACTAAAAGTATAAAAATTGAGATGTAAAAACGCCTTATCGGACCTATAAAAAAGACATTTGTAACACTACAAGTATGTGTAACATGTGTGCAATTGTTCATCCAATTTACCGGTACTTATAAATCCTAGAATTGTATGTGTGGTTTGGTTGATTGGTGTATATGAAACTATACTTGTAAAACATATCAAATTGAATTCATGAGCTCTTACCTTAACTCATCGCCACATAAAAACACTATAAATGTGTATTCCAGGTATAATTGTTTACTTATTGCTTAATTTCTATAACTATAGTAGTTCAAGCACTCTCGGCAAAAGTATCGGTGATACTTATACATCACATTGATAGTTGTAAAACGCACGAGTTGTTTTTATCAACTAACAATTATAAAGTTGTAAATAAAATTATAAACTTTTAACAATAACAACAAGTTTCTATAATTTAATCTAGTTGTTTAACAAATTATAACAAGAAATATAAAGTTGACGTAAATATAGACTTTGATGTTATTAAGAATATAAACTAATAATAAGTTATATAATGTAATCTAGGCGTTTAACAAGTAATAACAAGAAATAATAACTTAGACGGAAATATAACTTGACGATATTAAGAAATATAAACTAATAAAAAGTTTATATAAACATAAATAAGAAATATAAACGATAATATGAAACATAAACAATAACTAGCTTATATACATGTAAATATAAAATATAAACGTCAACTAGTTTATTTAAGTGTAAATAAAAAATATAAACGGTAACGAGTTTATATAAACATAATTATGAGTAATACATGTATTCTCCCCCGAAAACATAAAAAACTTAAAAGGGGCCATACAACTCACCCTTGAAGCGTGAAAAGTGTTCGTTTCAAGAATTGGATGTCATTTTTGTGACAACTAGGAAATTTGGAGTCGAGCAAAGTCTAAAAGTATATTATGTATAAGTAAAACCACATCTTAACCTTGTTGCAATAAATCATTTATATCCAAAAGACATCATTTGTGTAAGTAAATATATACTTTGAAAACCATGTAGTAATGAACCTTTGAAAGACAACACAAGATAACACAAGTTAACACAAGTCAAATAGATAAATCTAAAAGCATGGGATTATACATTACCTAAGGGATTTCGGTTTTAGGAATCTAAAATCAAGATTTTGGTTATATAGGACCAAAATCTCATGTTAGCCAATTCACAGATGGACCGAAATCATGCATGATCCAAACCACTCATGGACCGAAATCCCAATTTCTAAAACCGAAAACCCCTTAGTGGAAGGAACCAAAAATCCAAATCAACCTTTCTTGGGTATGCCAAACCGAAATCAAGGTGATTTTGGTCATACCTTGGCTGAAATCACCAAAAGGTGGTCAAATGGTGTCACTTGATTGGCTGAATTACCTTTCCAATGTGATAATTACACATATCAAGGTAAATGTCACTTCGTTATCTATTATCCTCCTATATAATCACGTTTAAGACTCCTTCAAAACACTTCTCAGTAAACATTTTCACCTCATATTCTCTCAAATATCAAGTCCATATTTTCTCAAAATCAAGTTCAAACCTTTCAAGGTTCATTATTCAAGTTAATTCCAAGAGATTTGTTGTAAGTATCTCCTATATTATCTAGTGTTTTTACAAACACTTTCATGATAGTTCATATATTCACACACATTATTATGTGTTATAAACTATTAGGATTTCGACTACCTTCAATCATTCTAACTTAAAGATCATCGTCATCATTTAAAATACTAAGGTTCTTAAATTTAAAATTTCCAAAATTAAACTATTCAATTTAAATTTTAAAATTCGAAACCAAGGATGTATTTTTTATAACCTTTCAAAAATACTAGGTTAAATTTTTAATAATTAAATTAACAAATTAATTATATCCAAAATTTAACCCAAACATGAACTCATGATAAAGATATAAGATTTATGATTAAATTATCCAATTTTAAGCCATTAAAACGAATTTATGGTGATTATCCTAATCAATCCATGAAAGATTTATCAAAACCGAAAATCTGGGATCTGACAGTGCAACTCGTCGAGTCTAGGCAATGAACTCGTCGAATTGATGCCAACTTGTCGAGTTCCGAGATGAACTCGTCGAGTTAGATGAACAGAATGACGATTCTGTTCCCATCTCCTTTGGACAATTCACAATTGCATCTTATTGAACATAAAACTAATCCTAGGCTCTGATACCACTGATGGGTTTTGAGCATAAAAGCAAATCCTATGTGCTCATGCAACCCTAATGCTTTGGATTTAGGTTTTCACTAGCTGAACATGCAAACTTGAATACAAAAGAGAAACCCTAGGAAGTAAATACAAATTTTGAAATCTATATAAAAACTAGGGTTTAGATGCATACCTTTATTATCATGTAGAAATAACAATGAAACCTTGAAGATCTTGAACTCTTGAGAGCAAGTGCCTCAAATGTGACACCTATAATGGCTTACAAACACTCTATGCAAGATGTTGAGAGGAGAGATGAGGAGATAGCACCATAATTTCGGCTCTACTAGGGTTAGGAAGCATGTAGCTGAAATTCCAAGGGTTGGGGTCTTTTTATCTTTGTTGGTTGCTTAGAGCCAAAGCTAGGGTTTGCTGGAGGAAACCCTAATTCCCAGCTTAAGGCGTAAGAAACCAATGGATTCCTATTCATAAGGCCTTGGACGAAAACTTATAGGGCCTCCCTATAATTTTTGTCCACTCCTTTCATGGAGTCCATTAGCCCAATTTCACAACTATCAATAAATTACAAAACAACCTCTATACTTTTAATTAATTCCTTTAATCTCAAAATTAATTCCAAATTAATTTCTAATTAAATATTAATTAACAACATGATTTATAATTAATATAATATATTAATAAGTCATTTATATCAATTTATTATTCTAAATAATAAATTCAACTTTTCTCTCCAAAAGTCATCCAGTCAAGTTGCTAGAATGAAGGCAACCCAAAGGACTGTGCTACTATCAATTTAAATACATACTAATTATAGTTATGGGCTTAGAAACCTAATCCAATAACATCTTGGTTGCAGCAGGGATGAGCGCTGCCTGTAGGGCTTAGAGGATAATGCCCTAGTCGTTCGTGGAGACGGAAGGTAAGTACTCTCTCCCCCCTATTTTTTTTTATTATTAAGATATATATATATATATATATATATATATATATATATATATATATATCTTTAGTATCTTATAAAACAAATCTCACTATTTCTAAAAATAGATTGAATATAATAATATTATTTTTTTAAGACGTCCAAACCATTAAGCTAAAAGTACAATTAACAATCAATATAATAATATTAAATTCTAAACTTAAACCATCTAATCTTATCATCCGTATCTAATTCCCTAATTATCTCTTTTTTCTTGTTGACCTGACTTTTTCTTTCTTAATCTGACTTTTTCCGTTTGAGTTACCACTTAATCTGCCACTTTCTTGTACCCACCGCACCTCACAAAATGACCACAATAAATCACCGCACCTCACAAAATGACCGCATATTTATTGGGTCAATTACTCTCAGTCTCTCACCCACTCCTTCTCAACCTCAGGAGAATACCTAAAAACACAACCACCGGCATACCGGATGGCCTAACCACCCCACTGACGGCCATCGGACCACCATCTTACCATAATCCCTCCACCAACGCACCACTGAAAACCCTATCCGCGAGCTCATCACTACATACCTGTTGCTGCTAGATTCCGAACTCCATCTGGGGTTGATTTTAGGTTTCGAATGACACGTCTCTGATCTTTTTTTTGGGTAAGGAAAAGGTAATCCGAAGATCTATCCTCGTCCATTAATCTATATTCTGTTTTTGCGTTTAAACTGTTTATAAAGTTAAGCATCTGAATATGTTAAGTAGGAGTGGTTTGTATGTTATCGGTATGATTTTGTTTAAATTACTTTATACCTTCATGATTTTTTACTTACTCGTGGTTTTTTATGTAGCATGAATGGTTGATGTTAGGTTCTGGTTTGTTGCATGGTTATTAATGAAAAAGTGATGATTTGAAAGAATGCTTCAGTAGTCTTCACGATATCACAGTTATGGAACTATCAGATTATCGATTTTCTTTTCTCTCTAAACCATCACTCATTTCTATATCTTCTTCTTTAGTTTATTAACACACTGATTTGGTTTGGTTTGGTTACATGCTTGGGGAAGATAAAGAAGTAGCCCAACTAATGATTTGGCATGTACCCTAGATACGATGGTAGGACGTGTGGTGAAATAATAGCTTCCCTTGTAGTCTCTTTAAGATTGACACATAAAAGTTGTTCCAATTAATCTTAAGAGTTTTATTTATAGCCTTAACATTGAGATTTAATGGTTGGTTTTCAGATGCAGGAAAGATGTTCAAGTGAAAAGATGGCAGAATGATGCAACTTATATTTGCATTGGTTGTATCACCATTTTGTGTTATTTTACTTATGGAACTCCAAAAGTTTTGTTATAAACCAATATAATATTTCCATTTTTTAAGATTCTGTTTTGTAGGGATGAATTATAAGTGATTATTAGGAAATTTTGACTTGAGCAAAAAGTTCGCCTCACTACTTTCTCTTTCATTCGAACAGGTTCTACTTTTTTCTTTCATTATTGTTTTTGATTTTTTACTCCTTTGTGATCTCATAGGTTAGAGTTCTAATAGGTTTTATTCCAAAGAGGTGGTTTCAAGTTCTCACAATTTTGAGTTTTTACTTGTTTGTTTTTTTAGTAATTGCATTTCTTTCTTGCTGTTCTAGTGAGTCCGCTATAGACTCTTGATTTATTTTTCTTGAAAATATGATTTTTATACAGGTTGAGATGCTGATGTTGATTTGCAGACATATCTAGATTCTGGTGAAGGCTATAAATCGCATAGGATTGCTGCCTATTATGGTTCTTACTGTGGTTGAACAAAGTTCGTTGCTGTTTCGGGATATCCACCTTGCTACTGATAAATCATCTTGGTTGGAGTTGCATATCGCCTCTTCTGATCAATTTTGAGGTGTGATGCCTAAAATGTTTTTGGGTTTTGTTTCTTATTCTAGCAAAGTTAGTTGTAATTTATGTTACTTACAAATTACTACTGAAAAATCATCTAGAATGAAGTTTGTTTGCTGCTTCTTTGGCAGCTAAATATTATTTGTTATTTGTTGTATCTATGTCTAAAGTTGGAAAATTTCTTTATTTTTTGGTTAGTTTGTCAGATATATAAAAATATGGAGTCCGAATTGTGGTCGTTTGCTTTTTTTTTTTTGAAAATGTTAATTATATATGTAATAGGTTACTCATATTTTTCTTAGTGGTTCTCCCTCAGTTCAACAATTACATGTTGGTATTGCTATGTTAGGTATATATTGTAATATAGTAGATATCATGCCGGGTAACAATATAATAAACATCTCCAAAATATTATGTTGAATAACAATATAATAACTTTCTATTTTAAACCAATCTTGCATTTGATTATACAGTTACCAAATTTAATTAATCTTTGAATAATAATGATAAAAGTGGTACAATACAATTGGTTTTTTTTAATATTTTGATAATTAACAACAAAATGAAAATAAATTTTCGGACATGTGTTCGGTTCTGAAACCGTCCTAGGACAGAAATAACCGATAACTAAAAATGATGGATTTGGAGAATCAAGATTCCCCTACCCGGTTCTAATTACTAACTGAAAATAACCGAAAATAAAAAAATAATGGAGTAGGGAGAACCGAGAACCACATTGAATAAAAGGTTCCGGTTCCGGTTCAGTTTCGATTCATATTAGATTTTTTTGGTCGAAAAACTCATTCGTAGACATCTATATTAAGGAATTTTAAACTAATGAAACACTTTCCCTACAACTACTAATGTCAAAGTTGGATTCTGTTATCTTCGACATGTACTTTCTTTTAGGGCATAACATTTTTATAAACGAAACATATTGCCAAAAGAAATTATACATTCCCGCCGCTTTGCGCGGGTCCACCACTAGTATATATATATATATATATATATATATATATATATATATATATATATATATATATATATATATATATATATATATATATATATATATATATATATATATATATATATATATTGAAATGGATAGGTTTATCGATCTCGTTTTTCATTTGTCTTTGTAGGGATCGAGAGGGTTTTTTCCTTTGAGATGGTTCTAGGGGGGTAAGTTCAAGGGCAACCTCCAGTACCATGGGGTACCTCTAGTGGAGACTCTTCCTTCTCTCATTAGTGTTGATCGACCACTGGTGCTTATCACATGTACTGCTGTCAGGGTTGAGGCATCTACAACCGAGGTTGACCCGACTTTGGTGGATGCGCCCATTCAAGGCGTTTCTCGCAATGATCCCCCGCCTCCAAAACTATAAAGACAAAACAACGATGGAGGTGACAGTCGGCAGCGGCCTGGCAACTTCTAAATGACGACTAGCTTGGATGGACGTCCCCACTTGCTGGAGACGTTGGTGTTAGCATCATTATCATACATCTTCGCAAGAGACCTAACGTGGATTTTCTGCTGGGGGGAGTTTTACGTGTTGATCAACATCCCCGATGACGACGCTTCTCACTAGTCGGTGGGGATGAACCAAGAGGCAACAAAACTGCCTCAGGAACCAAATAAAGAGATGGAGGATGCCACTGGTCTTGGGGGTGGTGAGCTCGAGAAGAAGCCGAAGGTAGACCTCCAAACTGCTCCCGGCTCTACTGCTTCCCTAATGAGAGACAATGTTGTTGCTGGTGCTTCTTCATCACCGTTGCTGGCACCGGGTGTTTAACTGTCGGAGTGGACCCTCACTCTTGAGTCCCTACTCTCACAACATTCTGTTGCATACGAGTGGAGCCGCCATGGTTTCCCTTCGGCCACCATAGAAGCCTTGGAACGCTTTTCTAACTCTGGTATGGCCGATACCCTTCAATACGTAGCGACTCAAGTTGCTCCTTACTTGGTGGCCACGGTCGGACGCCTTTTCCATGTGATCTCAGACTTCAGGGAGAGGGTGGTGGGCCTAGAGGAAGAGAAGCACAAGTTCAAGGGGCGCTAGGATCTGTTGGTAGGGGAAATAGCTTTTGTATAGGATCAGATGACCAACTTGGATGCAGAGCTGGAACGTTTTTCTCGGTAGGTGGTGGCTTTGGCAGAGGAGAAAGAAGTGTTGGAGGCGAAAGTGAAGGAACAGGGCGAGCGGTTGGTTGTAGAGGAGTCGAGGAGGAAGGTCTTGAAGGAGGATGTGGCTTGGCTTCTCTAAAAGGGCACCGTTTGCATGGTGGACCAGGTAATTGAGAGCACTGAATTTTCATTGGGGTTCCAATGAATGAAGGCGACATACAGAGCCACTGATGTGGAGGGTGGCAAATAGGTGGTACGGGAGCAAGTTGCCACTAGAAGGTTTGACCCTGATGAGAAAGTGTTGTCGTGGAGCAGACCCAGAAAATACATGCCTTTGTGAAAGCTTTCATGGAGACATACTAGCTTTGCTTCTTATCTTCACCTAGGTGAGCTTGACTTGGAAAGCCTTCTTTAATTATGCGACGATCCTGGCGTTGAAGAGAACCAACAAGAAGGTAGCTCCTCGAATCTCGGGCCCTCCTCCAATCCCGTTGGTAAGTGATCTTTTCTATCTTCCTGGTTGGTTTAGTTTTGAGAAACAAATATTTAAACAATACTTTGTTTGGTTTGTGGCAGTGCGTTGTGACATCCCGAAATTTTGGTCTAAAATTGTAGACAATCAACGAACCTCTTTGTAAAATGACCTATTGAGATTTAATGTATATTTTTAATAATATATAATGGTATTACAACTATTATAAGATACCGGATGGTATTTTACTTCAATTTGTGGAAAATCTCAAACGAATTACAAAGCACAAACTACAACCCTAGTTAATACGTCTGAAAAAATTGAAAATTTGTATTAAGAAGTTATGAGTGAAGCAAACATTCTAATCTCATAGTACATGTTCCCCTGTTTCAAAAAAATATAAAGAACATCCAAAATGCAGTTCATATGCAAAAGATACAACCATTATAAGAAACCAAACAAGTAAAACATTGATTTTCTTTAAACTGCGAAAACCCAATCGATTCGTTGAGACACTTGCACATCCTAGATGGAAATTCTGATAGCGTTTTTGGACTCAGACTAAGGTCTAATATTTAATTTCATACTAGAAATATTTTTAGTAAAAATATTTGCAAAAGTCGAAAAATAGGACATTTCGGGTCATTTAGACGTGAAACTTTAAAACCGATTTCGCGAAGTTCTATAACTTGAAAAATTAGTCAATTCAAGTTTTTGGAATCCTTGAACTCAACTCTATCATTCGCCACTTTCGAAAAAAATGTTAGACGTTAGGATTTTGGCATACAAATCTAGAAGAGTTTTTGGAACTTTGTATGATTGATGGCATCATCATGTCCTTGCATGGAGCCCAAAAATCAACTAAATCTTCCCTTCTTCCCCATACTCATGTTCCCATCATCCTCCTATTCTTTTCCACCATACCTTCTTGTGTTCACTCTTCTTCCATAGGACTTGTATGGCCTCCTATGTGTTTGAATTTCCAAGAAGGTATCGTCTTGCACGGCCATGTGAGACACCCTTAGAGATATAAATAGAACTCACCTCTTCCCATTTTCCATCACCAATTAAGACAACAAACTTGCTCAAACTCTCTATCTCTCTCTCTCTCTCTCTCTCTCTCTCACTCACTCTTGCCCTTTCTCTCAGCTAGAACTCCCCGCCGGAGGAGCCATCCACTGCCAGTAAACAACAACCATTAAACCACCATTCCACCACCTCTTGGTTGCTACCTCTTGCTGCCATTTTCGATTATAATACCAAGTCCAAGTCTCGAGTTTTAGTGTCTTTTTTTGGTGTTATTGCAAGTCCAAAATTGGGTTAAAATTTGTTGCTAGTTGGTGCTATCTTGCGGTGCTTCCCGAACACGATCACATTCTCACATCAAAAAACCGAGTTCATGCAATAAGGTGAGTGCTTACGGCCCGTTTATATATATATATATATATATATATATATATATATATATATATATATATATATATATATATATATATATATATAGGGGGGGGGGGGATACATGTGCTCACATATTTCTTTTATGCAAAAACACTCTTGAAAAACATACTACAAAATGCTATGATTTTATGTGAAAGATTATAGTCCATTCAAGACCTGTTTTGCCCATTTTAAGCCTTACAGTTTACAAAATTGTTTTTTATGAAAGTATTTCAAATCAATACCTTTTCACGGGCTACTCGACCATGTTCATACGATATTTATACAATTTATTATGATTTTTGCAAAACTGTATATCATTGCAGTCCCTTTTCGGACCAGTATGTAACAATGGTCACTTTTAAATTATTTAGGTTTCATATCAGGTCAGGAAAAAATTAAGAGAAAATTAGACTCAATTTCTAAACATTGAGAGTTTACGGATCCGAATTCTGACTCCTGATGATTTTCCTAGAATATTCCTAAAACAGGGACACAATAGACATTCTAGATTAATTTTCATGTTTTGTCTTTCAAATACATATATATATATATATATATATATATATATATATATATATATATATATATATATATGTGTGTGTGTGTGTGTGTGTTTAAATACATATGCATATAAGTTATAAACATTATAACTTAGAACATATACATGTACTTATGATCACTACTTTGAAACGTTCCTCTTTATAAAAGTGAGTACATTACACTTTTACATATATACCAAACATACTTAGCTTTTAAAAACTTTATACAAATCATTATGCCTAGTGACTTATCCACATATAATTTAGGGCTGAGAGCTATTTACATACCATAATTTAGGGCTTTACAATGAGACATTATTTATTAGCTAAGTCTAAACACTTAGCATACCCACTTTATTATAATTTTTAATCTTCGGAGCGAGATACATATGTATATATATGTACAGAGTTGACCTCCCGAACTACGGTTCCTATCTACAACCTCGACCGATCAATCGAAGTGGTTGATAAGTCTCTGCTATTGTTACTACGACGTACAATGAAGCGTTGTAGGAAGGTACATTTAGTCACATAACTCGGTTTCTCTCTCACTACATAACCATGGAATTGGTTTCTCTTAAAATAGCTTTAAGTATCGATTTACTTATGCAAAGACATCTTTTGGTTTTGAATGGTTATTCAAAGACTCTTCACAAACACAGTTTTAAGTAAGGATTTACTTATGCAAAGACATCTTTTGGTTTTCATTAGTTATTCAAGGACTCATTGCAAACACAGTTTTAAGTATAGTTTTGCTTAAAAATAAAATACTTTTTTGACTTTTTAAAAGTATCACTAATGTTAGCAAAAAACTTGTAATTCTCACCAACCTTGTGTTGACCCTCAAAGCTACATGTATTCTCGTGGAATCAATAATCAAGCAATTTAGACGATGGATTAGTCATGGATTTCAGGCTATCTATTTTACTAGTTTTTTTATGTGTTCCTACCTGTTTAAGGTAATTCATTTACTATACTATTATCTATAAGAAGCATGTATTCAAACATCAAGATGGAATACAAATGATGTTTTATTTATTGTTGTACTTGTGCTATATATTCAGTTTACATGTGGTCCATGAACTAAGTCGCATAGCCCGACATGTTCCACCGCCTCGAGCGGCGGTGTGACATATGTGGCCTTATTTAAGTCTGAGATATTTTTGACAGACAATATGTTTTTTCTTATGGTTATGGTATGATTGCTTTTGTTTACAGCTTGCTTGCTATACTACCAGATGGTTCATGTAAGCCATTATGGGTCTTGATTATTGTCAAATGTTAATGTCAGCCTTTGAGGTAACATTTTTCATAGTTTTCTCCACTAGGGGAGGTTTCTTTCCAAAGATTCATGTTGGCCTTAGGAATTTATTGGGTGTGACTCTTTTTTCTTGGCAACTTTTTAGGACTCAAAGAATACTCTCTTTTGGTTGATGAGAGTTGTTTATTCTTATCCGTAATATTTTGGCTTTGGCTGGGAGTTCGCTATAGTAAAATTGGTTCTCATCCTTCTTTTGATTCATGTGCCTGTGTTTTTAGGCCAAGGCATTGGCTAGCCTTTTTACATGAACCTTGACTGGTTCACTTTCTGTTAGGGAATTCCCTTTTGAGTAAGGTTTTGCAGTTACCCTTCAAGACCTTGTTCTAAGTCTTGGGCTAAAGAGAGGTAGCTTGTTGTTGATGCAGGGAGTGCCATACGGAAGAAGGAACTTAGTGTATTTTGACATTCTGGGCTTGCTAGTTCTCTCTGAGGTAGATGGCTGAGATGGACCAGCTGAAGGAACTAAGTTCAGCTTCTTAACTTTGTTGACTAGGGGTTGAATAACCAATTTGACCTCCTGAGCATAAACACCTTTGTGTTTAGAAATTATCTCCTAAATTTGTATCCACTCACTGTAGCCATATTTTACCAATTCATGAGCGAATATAATTTCAGTGTATTCATACTCGGCCCTTTTCCAGACTAGATGCAATTTGAGAGATTCATTCTTAAGTTTGGTGAATCTGACTTTCACGATGGGATCAGTTGGTATCTTCTACCTAGAACATCCCCAAATTTCATCTGATTAATTCGATCATTTAGCCCAGAGACTTTGTTTCGTTTGGCCACGTCAATATTGAAACGCTGAATATTGGTCTCTTGAGCATTAGCTGATGCAAGACTCTGGAAAATTTGATAGATCGATGATCCTCTTTTCTTGTACGAGCCGTAGAATTATGTTCCAACATAATTTCTCTGACCTCCTCAATAGTCATTTCCCACTTCTCAACGAGTTCTTTCATATTAACTGTTAACTTGCTTTTCTTGGAAGAGGAGGACTTGGGAACTACCAACGGCTGAAGAACTTCCAGCATTAGCGGTATTTGCTCCCCATGAGAAGGAATCCTTCCATTTCTAGGATTGAGTTTATCATCATCAGAATGAATGTACTTGTTGGTTACGTGAGGAATCTCCACCTCAAAGTACGAATTAGGGTAAACAACACTTAAAGGAATAGTTGTGTGTGCCATAAAACCCAAATCATGAAACCCTTCATACTCACTAGTCTCAGACTGGTCACTAGCGTTTGGAATAGGTTGTTCATCATTTTTTTCATCAACATATGGAATGGGCTGATCATTTCTCTCTTGTTCAGCTACAACAATTTCTTTTTCAATATCATCCTTTCCCGATTCAGTGATTTCAGGTTGAGATGGAGTTGTTGCAGTCATCATTAGTTCTTGATTATTCTTGCCCTTTTTGGGATCATCGGTTTGGGTAGGGGAGTCATGAGGTGGAGAGGGAGTGCGAGGAGGGAGATTTGGTCATGGAGGTGGGTTTGATGAAGGAGGTGGAGGTAGATTTGATGAAGGAGGTGAAGGTGGAGGATTAGTGTCTAGAGAGCTAGGAGGAGTGTCTTCAATCATCATATCATCATCATCATCAACCAAAGTCATTGAGCGTTTGAAGTCAACCACATCTTTCTCTACTTCGGACAGTATTTCTCCAAAAGATTGAATCATCTAAACCAATAAAGAGATCTGGGAAAGCATAATAGTTT
Source organism: Lactuca sativa (assembly GCF_002870075.4). Lineage (NCBI taxonomy): Eukaryota > Viridiplantae > Streptophyta > Magnoliopsida > Asterales > Asteraceae > Lactuca > Lactuca sativa. The sequence continues at coordinate 120,140,562 of NC_056631.2, read as the reverse complement.
GAAAGTTGGAACTGGACTCCTCCTGAAAAGTAGAAGATGTTTGAAGAGATGTTGGCATTGGAGGAACAAATTTAGCTTTAGGGGAAGGAGACACTGATATTGGAGAATTCACATCTTGAATGAGTGGATCAGTAGTTTTCGCTTGAGGTGGGGTTGATACGAGCTCTACATAATGTTCTACAGAAGGAGTTGTGGATGAAGTTGAAATTGAGAAGAAGTGAATAAGCTGGTTCAATCTTGGAGGAGAATTAGTCTTCCCTTGAACAGAGGCTTCTCCTTTATCAGTAGCTAACTAATCTTCATCATCATCAACGTCTTCATCCTTATCAGTGTCTTCCTCATCACCAACGCTTTCCTTATCATCAATGCCTTCTTCATCATCTTCATTATTGGCCTCATCATCCTCTTCTTTAGATTTAGAGGTTTCAACAACATATGGATTTGCAACCCATTTTTCCATACTTCTGGTACGATGTATATCTCCATCAGAAGGACCATCATTGATGATCTTTGATGAGAGAGTTGGAATTGGAATGATGACTCCACGATTGAAATTATAACCCTCTTCATTAAGATTCAACAAGGATAACGGATAATGATAAGGGACATATCTTGACTTCTTGTTCCCAGTGAAAAATTCAACTAGTTGATCGAAGAGGAGTTAATAAAAATCTAGTCTTTTGTTGCATGTCATGGCGTACAAGATTTCTTGCTCAAATAAGTTTAACTAATCTAAGCTTCCAATCTTATGTCCTAGACATTTACCAATCACCCCAGTTAGGTACTTCCATCCATCACAAACATTGTCGAAGAGTATTTGATTGGGTTATGAGTGGTGCCTGAAGAGAAAAGTTTTACCCTAATCTTGAGCGAATAGACTTGCATTTTTCTTCAGAAGGGATTTTAGAATAGATTTCTAATTGGGGAAGACGAAGAGCAGTTCGAAAAGTGTATGCATTCATAGTAAACCCTAGATTGACCATCTCTAATGGTTCCCGTAATGCTTTGAGCATTAGAGTCGACAAAGAAAGAATAATAGAACTCACATAGTTTCCTAGGGTAGAATTTGGGAAGTCACAAAAGAATATTGAAGAGGCCAACTTTTGCCATGGTTGATGAAGTCTTTAATCCCTAAGTTCTAGAAGTGATTTGGGATGACATCAGAGAATGCCACTTTGTTTGCTTGAATAAGAATGAGAGAACCAGGAGCATGGGAGCTGAAGGTTTGTGTCAATCGGATACACTTAAAGAATAACAAACAAGAACAAAATTACTAACAAATAAAAAACAGAAAAGTAAATAAGACAGAGGATTCACCAAATTGCCTTTGACCAAGAAAGGGGTTGTTTTCACCAAGAAAATGGGTTATCACAAAGACGGTCACATGTCTCTTTTGACAGTTGCTATCTGGGAAAATGTTGTATGGGAAAGTTTTCTAAATGGGAAAGAAACCATGTTGTTTGATTATACATCTGATTAGGGATGAGATTCAGAACCGAAAAACCGGACTAGAATCGGAACCGTTAGAACCAGTCCGGGTCCCGAGTTTAAAAATGGCTTTATCCGGGTTCCAGACCCTTCGGGTCCGGGTAAACCGGATTTAACAACCGAAACCGTGTTAGGAACCGGAACCGGTTTTAGGGGCCCGAACCATTTTTTGATGAAAAGTTTAAAACATACATATCTCATTCGTTTGAAGTCGGATTGGCATGAGATTTTTTCCAGAGTGTAGTTTATAGTTTGTGCATGCTTTTAGACTATAATTTTGTCATTTTTGAGTTAATATTCATTAACTTACAGCCCCTCAAAGTCTAGATATCAAAGTTGGACATTTTAAGTTTTTTAGAATTTTTTTGTATTATGTGAATGTTTTAAAACATGCATATCTAATTCGTTTGAAGACGAAATAACATGTGATTTTTCCAAAGTGTAGTCTAGAGTTTTTACATGATTTTAGACTATAATATTGTAATTTTTTGTTTCATATTCATTGAATTACAGTCCCCCACATTTGGGATATCAAAGTTGTGAATTTTCTGTTTTTCAGCTTTATTTTTATATTTTGTGAAATTTTAAAAGTGCATATCTAATTCGTTTGAAGTCAGATTATCATGAGGATTTTTCCAACGTATATTTTAGAGTTTGTATATGATTTTAGACTATAATTTGTTTGGTTTCATATTCACTGACTTACAATCCTCCAAAGTCAGGAGATCAATGCTATAAATATTCAGTTTTTCAGCTTTATTTTTATATTTTGTGAAATTTTAAAAATGCATATCTAATTCTTTTTAAGTAGGATTATCATGATGTTTTTTGTAACATGTAGTCTAGAGTTTGTACATGATTTTAAACAATAATTTTGCAATTTTTGATTTAATATAAAATGACTTACAGTCCCCCAAAGGTGGGATATCAAAGTTGAAAATTTTCAAAGTTTAACCACTAAGTAATTACCAAAACATTCTGGATTTCCCAGGTTTTCCGGTTCTAGACCTACATTACCTAGTTCCACTTTAATGTTTCCAGGTTTTTTGGTTCTAGAACCACTTTACCCAGTACCTTACACGGAACCGAACCGGAACCGATTCCTATATACCAGTCGGGTTTGCGGTCCTACAAAATCCCTTTAACCGGTTCCCAGGTTTTCCAGGTCCGGGTCTACCGGTGCGGTTTTGGACCCACTCTCATCCCTAGATCTGGCTGCCTATGTTGAATGATGAAAAATGATCATATTACACTGCTGTTCTATATTGTGATGGATGAAGTTGTTGAATAATTATAAAAACATACAAATTGCAATACAAAATCAAAATTACATAATAATCATTTAATAATCCGAATACAAATTATCATACAAATAGAATGTCGCTTAGGTTGTTTTAGTTTATTGTTTTTCAAGTTGATGTTAAGTTATTCTTTCTAGCCATTTTAGTTTTTTTTTATAACCCAACGTGTGATTCTGGACCCGATTTATGTTAGATAGTGGTGGGATGGATGATATTTTTATAAATAAATTAGGATGATGGTGGTTTTGTCCAAAAAAAGAATTAATACAATAAAAATAAATTAAAAAATTAACTAAAAGAAGTTAATAATCTAATAAAGTAATATTTATTAATATATAAATATTATATGTTATAAATAATATTTATCAATATATAATAATCCAATAAAAAGAATTAATCAATAAAAAGGAAACTGAAAAAATTATTTAAAAAAAATTAATAATCTAATAAAAAATATTTATTAATACGTAAATATTATATATTAAAAATAATATTTATTAATAGAATGTTGCTTAGGTTGTTTTAGTTTATTGTTTTTCAAGTTGATGTTATGTTATTCTTTTTAGCCATTTTAGTTTTTTTTTATAACCCAACGTGTGATTCTTGACCCGGTTTATGTTAGATATTGGTGGGATGGATGTGATTTTTATAAATAAATTAGGATGATGGTGTTTTTGTCCAAAAAAAAAAGAATTAATACAATAAAAATAAATTAAAAAATTAACTAAAAAAGTTAACAATCTAATAAATTAATATTTATTAATATATAAATATTATATATTATAAATGATATTTATCAATATATAATAATCCAAATAAAAGAATTAATCAATAAAAAGGAAATTAAAAAAATTATTTAAAAAAATTAATAATCTAATAAAAAATATTTATTAATACGTAAATATTATATATTAAAAATAATATTTATTAATATATAATAATTCAGTAAAAACGTAATAATCCAAGAAAAACGAAATTAAAAAAAAATATATTAAAAGGAAATTAATAATCTAAGAAAGAAAGAGGTGAGGTTAGGGGCATAATTGTCTTTCCGACCCACCCAGCCAGAAAGATATGGTTTTGGGGCTTTCTAGGAAAAACATATCTTATCGTGAAAGACCATTTTTTGTGCAAATCAAACAGTCTTTTCGGTCCATTTAGCTAGAAAGATCAGTTTAGACCTGGAAATATGTGTATAAAATAGGTAGAGATGGCAATCATGTTGTGTCATGTTGAAACATTAAACGGGTTGAAGTGCTTGACCCTAACCCAACTCGTTTAATTAACATCTTGTGTCGTGTCAACCCGTTTATTTTCGTGTCGAGTTCGTGTCGGGTTTCGTGTTAGAGGTATACCTTGAAATAGGTCGTGTCATGTGAGGCTAAAAGATTAAGCATGTTGAAAAAGTAGGAGTTACGTAGGCAAAATGGAAAAACTAATAGTTTGGAGGCGGAATAGATGAAGTCATAGCAAGTTTAAATGAAAAAATTGAAAGAGTATGAGTTGGGGAGGTGGGGTACATGATCATGAGGATGAGAGAGTGATTAAAGGGACTATATAGTTTGGGAGAGAATGGAAAAACTGAAAATGAAGTCTTGATTTAGATGACTAAGTCATTTCAACATTACAGAATAACTCAATCCAAAGGTTTTCTTTTAATTAATTTTTTGGTTTTGTATTTTTCTAGTTTATTCAAAGAATTCAAAAAACTTGCATATAAGTAAACGGGTCATTTTCGAGTCATATTCGAGTTGAAATTCTCAACCCTAACCTTACCCGTTTAGTTTTCGTGTTGTCTCGTGTCAACCCGTTTGTTGAAACGAGTTGAAGTATCTTACCCAAACCCGTTTATTTCATGTCGGGTTTCGTTCCATGTCAATTTTTTCCACCTCTAAAAATGGGGCCGTACATTAGGGTTTCACCCTAATGTTGAATATATACTAATCTATACTAGTATATCCCCTCATTGAAGGGATTGTATCTAATCTATACTAAGAACCGATCTTAATAACAAATATATTGGATCTGCTATCCATTATATACTTATCTGTAGCATTACCTAATATACAAAGGTTACATGGAATTACCATCTACACACTAATGTTGATAGACTTGAGATGTTGGTGCTGATGTTGATCTTGACGTTGGTGCTGATAAATAGCGTATAGAGTGTTTGACTCATCAGATCATAAGGTGTGACCTTACAATCTCCCCCTATCTGATGATGTCAAAACTAATGTCCTTCAGAGTCATCAGAACCATTGTAGAACTTATCAACTTCTTTTAAGATTTTAGGCTTAACCCATATCAATTCATGAATTTTAAGTTCTTCCAATCTTTTACTAAGCTCCAGGGAGATCAACACACGATATCCTCTTTCCAGTTCAACATTACTAAGTCCTTCCATACGAAGATTAAATAAATGTTCAGTGGGAACATCAGGAAGATCATTAGTGCGCTAAAATCACATGTGATTTTGACTGTCAAGATAGAAAATGCCATGTTCTGGTTCTCGAATAAACATGTACTGAACTGGTTCAACACCCACTGGCAGTTCATTGTTGATGTAGCAGGTTCCATATGTAAGAATAAACATAGTATTATTGGAATGTCTGGGAGCGCCTGGTCTTCCTAAGGTAGCTGGTCTAGAAGGACCAACTGATTGCACAAGATTTAGCTCATTGACTTATTAAGTAGCTATTGAATTGCTAACTTCACCTCTTGATCATGAACACCTTTGTGTTTGTCAATAATTTCTTGAATTTGTATTTGTTCTCTATAGCCAAATTTGACTAGCTCACGAGAAAATACAACCTTAGCGTATTCATAATCAATCTTCTTCTTGACCAAGTGAAGCTTTAGAGACTCGTTCTGTAACGACGTGAATTTTTCAAAACAATTTTTCGTTTTAAAACATAATTTCATTCACACGATAATTATAAAAACATAATGTGTCCACTGTAACATAACAAAACATGTCCCAATATCTCAATATCATAAACTCCATGAGCGTGTACGAATCATGTCGGCGCCTTCCCGCGATCCTCGCTAGTACCTGAAACACATCACACAACAATTGTAAGCATAAATGCTTAGTGAGTTCCTCAAAATACCACATACCCCACATACGCCTTTCCAGGCCATAACTCTGTAGGATCTTCCGATCCATGTGTCTCAGGGGACTTCCATCCCAAATCCCGGTAGACTTTCCAGTCCTACCCATATCGACCTTCCGGTCTGTAACCTCTTGACCTTCCGGTCCTTACCAACGTAACATACATAGCACATATATATATATATATATATATATATATATATATATATATATATATATATATATATATATATATATATATATATCATCTTGACCTTCCGGTCCTTATCATACATAAGATACATAACATATACATATCACATAACCACATATAGCACATACATCATAGCATACAAGACCTTCCAGTCACACATAGGTACCCTTCCAGGTATAGTATAGTGAGAAGACTCACCTCAATGAAGTCAGATAAACACTCGTGCTCAATGTCCCGACATAGCCTCCTCCTATTATTCAAATAAAATTCCCGATCAATACACTCTCATGATCTCATCTCTATAGACTGGGTAGAAGGCCATTCTACCCACACTAAACTCTCCTGAATCAGTCTTGACCAGAATCCTAAAGTCAACGAAAGTCAACGAAAGTAAACGGTTAAACTTTGACCTGACTCGTCGAGTGCACACGGGTGACTCGGTGAGTCCATGCGGTTTTGTGAATCCTTTCAGCCTCTCTTGACTCGTTGAGTCATCATTCAACTCGACGGGTTACACCTGTCACGAATCGCGGGGCAGCCCGACTCAACTCGTCGAGTCCAATTATGAACTCGGCGAGTTACCACCATGCTCAAACTCAAATGGCATCCTGAGGTCAGATATGTTCCTCTAATCCATAGATCTGACCTTCCTAAGCTCAATAAACACGTAAAGGTTCGATCTTGATACTCATGTAATGTCCAAATAACTCTACTTGAAGAAATAACCCCAAATACAACATCCTAAGTCCATTTCTTCCATAACTCAACATAAAGCAAGAAGGATAACATCCTCTGGACCACTATGGGTCCAGATCTGAAGTCTAAACATGATAAGAGACCATATTCCTAACAAATCAACCCAATAAAGGGTATGGAAAACCCTAGATCCTTGGATTCTTTAACAAAACAGAAAAGGATCGATAAGGTACCTCAAGGATGGTGTCCTTTGCTTGAATTCTACAGATATGAAAGCTCCTTGGCCTCTTCTAAGCTGGAACCACCTTCTTTTTTCACAAACCAACCCACAAAGGTCAAATAATGGCTTCTTCCTTCACACAACTCTTAAGCACTTCTAGGGTTTCTCTCAAGGGTCTGGTAGCCGTAAATGGTGGCTATAAGGGTCCTTAAATAGGTCCCAAAACCAAGAAATTAGGGTTTCATTAAACAGCGTGGACTCGCCGAGTCTACTCATTGACTCGTCGAGTCCCTCGTTAAATCAGACCAAAAGATGCGCGATCCCACTCGACGAGTCTGATCGCCTACTAGCCGATTCCCTCTCACAAATTCAATATAAATACTTATCATAGGGTACCTGCTCGACAAACAACTCTGGATGCTGCTCCCGCATCTCCAACTCCGACTTCCAGGTCAGCTCGGACCCCTTCCGATGTTGCCACTAGACCTGCACCAATGACACCTCCTTGTTTCTCATAACTTTGATCTTCTGATCCCGAATCATGATTGGCCTTTCCGCATAATTCAGGCTCGCATCCACCTGAATATCCTCCAACGATACCACCGCCGACTCGTTGGCTATACACTTCCTCAACTGAGACACGTGGAAGGTATCATGAATCTGGCTCAACTCCGTAGGTAGCTATATCCGATATGCTACCTTGCCCACCTTCGCGGTCACCCTGAATGGACCGATGTACCGGGGCCCCAGCTTGTCCCTCTTCCTGAATTGGATCACTCCTTTCCAAGGAGATACTTTCAGGAGTACGAAGTCCCCCAACTGGAACTCCAACTCGGATCTTCGCCGATCTGCATAACTCTTCTAACGACTCTGAGCCGTCAGTAACCTCTGTCTAACCCGCTGTATCTGCTCTGCCGTCTGGAGTACTATCTCAGTGCTACCCATCACACGCTGCCCTACCTCTCCCCAACAAATGGGAGTCTGACACCTCCTCCCATACAACAACTCGAAGGGAGGCATACCAATACTAAAATGGTGGTTGTTGTTGTACGAAAACTCAGCCAACGGCAGATATGTGTCCCAACTTCCTCGGAAGCCTAACACACATGCTCGGAGCATGTCCTCGAGCGTCTGAATCGTCCGCTCACTCTGTCCGTCCGTCTGGGGGTGGTAGGCGGTACTGAAATGCAATCTCGTACCCAACTCCTCGTGGAACTTCTTCCAGAACCTGGAAGTGAAACGTACATCTCGATCTGACACAATCGAGATCGGTACTCCATGACGCGATACCACCTCCTTCACATACAACTCTGCCAACCTCTCGGCAGAAGAGCTCTCACTGATAGCAAGAAAATGCGCGCTCTTCGTCATCCAAATTGCATCGACACCCCTTGCGGTTCTTGGCAATTTGGTGATGAAGTCTATGGAAATCTGTTCCCACTTCCATCGGGGAACCTCAAGCGGCTGTAACTTGCCATGCGGACGCTGGTGCTCGGTCTTAACCTTGCGACAGGTCAAGCACCTCTCGACAAACCACGCGACATCCCTCTTCATATAGGGCCACCCATAATCTTTCTTCAGGTCCAAATACATCTTTGTGGCCCCAGGATGGATCGAGAATCTCGATCTATGCGCCTCCTCCATCAGAATGGTATGTGCCCCGCCTGCATACGAAACCCAAATCCGACCTTGAAAGGTCATCAGCCCTCGACTATCGGTAACAAACTCGGACACCTGCCCGATCACCCGCTCCCTATTGCGGTTCTCCAGTATCACGACCTCCCGAATGGTGTCCATCACCGGAGTCATCACTGTCAGTCGCATACAAATGTCTCGAATCGGGGCACTCTCTGCCCTACGACTCAGCGCATCAGCTACAACATTAGCTTTGCCCAGGTGGTACAGGATCTCACAATCGTAATCCTTTACCACATCCAACCATCTCCTCTGGCGCATATTCAGGTTGGGCTGATTCATCAGATACTTTAAACTCTTATGGTCTGTGTATATGGTACACCGAACCCCATACAAATAATGACGTTATATCTTGAGGGTGAACACTACTGCCCCTAACTCCAGATTGTGGGTGAGATACCTTGTCTCATGAGGCTTCAGCTGCCTCGATGCATATGCTACCACATGCCCTTTCTGCATAAGTACCGCACCCAATCCAGATATCGATGCGTCACAATACACTACAAAATCCTCCATCCCTTTCGGGAGGGCTAACACAGGGGCTTCACATAACTTCTGGCTAAGTGTCTCATACGAGGTCTGCTGCTTTGGACCCCATGAAAAAGCAACACCCTTCTTGGTCAACCTGGTGAGTGGCACGACGATCTTGGAGAAATCCCTGATAAATCTCCGATAATAGCCAGCCAATCCTAGAAAGCTCCTGATCTCGGTGGGCGATCTCGGCACCTCCCACCTCATGACTGCCTCAATCTTGGCTGGATTGACCAAAATCCCATTCTGGTTGACGAGATGCCCCAAGAACTGGACCTCCCGTAACCAGAACTCGCACTTGGAGAATTTGGCATAAAGCCTCTCCGATCTCAGAACTCTAAGGATCTCCCTCAAATGCTCCTTATGCTGCTCTCTGGATCTCGAATACACCAATATATCATCAATGAACACAACCACCGAATGATCTAACATTGACCTGCACACCCTGTTCATGAGATCCACGAGCGCCACCGGTGCATTGGTGAGCCCGAAAGGCATCACCACGAACTCGTAATGCCCATAACGAGTCCTGAACGCCATCTTATGGATATCCTCATCTCGCACCCTTATCGGATGATATCCCGACCTCAGATCAATCTTGGAAAACCAAGACGCTCCCTGCAGCTGATCGAACAAATCATCGATCCTTGGTAAGGGGTAACGGTTCTTGACCTTTAGCTTGTTCAACTCCCGGTAATCAATGCACATCCGGTGTGAACCATCCTTTTTCTTGACAAAAAGGATCAGCGCTCCCCAAGGGGAACTACTTGGTCTAATAAACCCCTTCTCCGGCAGCTCCTGAAGCTGTGAGGATAACTCCTGTATCTCTGGCGGCGCAAGGAGATAAGGTGCCTCGGCGATAGGCGCTGCCCCCAGAACCAAATCGATGCGGAACTCTACCTACCTCTCGGGAGGCACACCCGGAAACTCCTAGGGAAAAACATCCGGGAACTCATGCACTATCGCAATGTCATCAATCGAACTGGGCCTCCCAGTGGCCTCTCGTGTGTCTATCACATAGGCTACAAAGCCACTGCAGCCTTGTTGTAAACTCTGTCTCGCTCTGGCAGCCGAACAGAACGCCAACCCACATCGGGTACCCTCGTCGTACACCATAAGTACTCCCCCACTAGGGTCTCGTATCGTCACCAACTTGCTCGCAGTCTATCAGAACCCCAAATCGGCTCAACCAATCCATGCCCACTATACACAAACGTCCCCCATTGCTATCGGGACCAGATCTATCGGGAACTCAACACCGAAGATCTCGAGTACACATCCTCGTATCACCTCCGTAGCAAACACCGCTCGCTTGTCAGCTATTGAAACTCGCAGAGGTCGACTCAACGCCTATCGTCTGTTACTGATGTGCCGACTAAACACTATCGACACAAACGATCGACTCGCACCCGAGTCAAATAACACTAAGGCATATACAGAACTCACACGAAAAGTACCTACGCATATCATCATATAAGCACAATATCTCAACTCAACTGTAACACCGTAAATTTTCAAAGAAAAATTTTTCATTTAAATAATCAATTTAATATTAAAACACTTGTTTAAAATCTTATTCATATTCGTATTACAAAACATAGTTCCATTTTCATTTGAATAGATAACCAGGATCCTCCAAAATACAACTCTTTCCTCGGTGTGTACAATCGAACCGTTGCCATCCCGCGTTACCGTAAGAACCTGAAACAACATAACATAAACAACGTAAGCACGAAGCTTAGTGAGTTCCCCAATATACACCTTACGCACGTACGCCTTTCCAGGCCCTGACCTTCCGGTCCACTGCACAATGCCTTCCGGCCCGTGAGATAATCGCCTTCCGGCCCATAAGATCATTCGCCTTCCGGCCCATACGCATATATAACACATAACACAAATACTCTAACACATAAAGCACATACATCATATATCATACCTGACCTTCCTGCCACATAATACTTTGTCTTCCGGCCCATATATAAACATGTATATCACACGTAGCAGCTAACTTTCCATTCATAGCATATAATCATAACACATAACATACTTGACCTTCCGGTCACACAATCAAACCCTTCCGGGTACGGTATAGTGAGAAGACTCACCTCGCGGACACTGGAAGATAGCAACTCCTGAAATCTCTTGCACTTGATCCTCCGGGCTACAAGCTCCCTGTCTCATCATATATCTCTTTTTAATACTTCTATCTTCCACGTTAACTGACTCTAAGAAATCACACCAGTCAACTCTGGTCAACAGTCCATTGTCAGCTCGACTAGACTCGGCGAGTTCCCTGGCGACTCGGCGAGTCTGGTCGTCCTTCAATCCTCTAAGATTCCCTTCTACTCGTCGAGTATCCTCTTTGACTCGACGAGTCACTCCTGGAAGAATCGCGGGGCCACCCCGACTCCACTCGCCGAGTCTGAAGAACAACTCGGCGAGTCCCAGTGAATCTTCAAGCTACTCGCCGAGTCTGATCATCCGACTCGGCGAGTCTATGCCATGCAGTCGATCGAACTGCTTCCTGAGATACATATATTCTCGAATATACAAACATGGGACCTTCTGGACCTCTAAGGGTACTAATACAGGGTTATAAACGTTGAATAACAACACAACAATCCATCTAGACTCCAAATGGGTTCCATAAACCCTAAATCTATATACACATCAATCACAGGAGAATGTAATCCGAATTATTACCTGTATGATGTACCTTCCATGTCCCCAAACTTCAGAACTCGAACTCCCTGCAGTTCCTCTAGCCAAAACCCTTCTCCTCCTTGCACAACAATTCCTTCAAGGTCACCAATAGCCTTCAAACTTGCTCTAGCCGCCCCAGTCGCCTAGGGTTCTTCCCAATCGATCCAAAGTCGTGAAATGACGGCATAATAACCCTTATATACGACCCAATACTGAACGGCTAGGGTTTCCGCTGAACAGCGTCGACTCGCCGAGTCCATATCTGGACTCGTCGAGTCCAGTCGTGAACCCGCGACCAAACCTGCGACCCTACTCGGCGAGTCTGGCTCCAACTCGTCGAGTCTCTCCTTTAAAGCACCCCCAAAATGCAACTTAATCAATACTTGAGATTTTGGGCTGTTACAATTCTCCCCCACTAGAACTAGACTTCGCCCTCGAAGTCTCACTCTGAAAATAGTTCTGGCTGCTGCTCCCGCATCTCACGATTCGGCTTCCCTAGACACTACCGATCTCTTCCGAGGCCGCTACTGAACCAATACCAGAGGTGCCTCCTTGTTCCTCAGAACCTTGATCTTCCGATCTCCGACGGCCACTGGCCTCTCGACGTAACACAGGCTCGTATCCACCTAATCGTTCTCTAGTATAACCACTGTTGACTCATCCGCTATACACCTCGTCAAAATACGAAGTCGCCGACCGGAATCACATGCTCGCAACGGCGTCTGCCTGCATAACCTTCCTGTTAACTCTAGACGATCACTAACTCTCTTTAACCTGCTGAGTCTGCTCTGTCAACTAAAGCACGAACTCTGAACTGCTCATCACTCTCTGTAATCGGAAATTACCCAAGATGCACTCTGCTCCAAATCTCAACGATCACTCAACCCATAAGGGTTAGGAAATCCTGAACCACCGGATCCCCTATCCAAAGCCCACTTTGCCCATTCTGGGCCGACTGAGAGATCCATTCTCCCTCTCAGATCAACTCTCACAAGTTCCCTCTTGCCATCACATACACATACTGAACTAGTCCCAACACTCGCAGGTTGAAAAACCCGATACACTGATGATATCCTCGAACATCTCCCAAGACGAACCTCTAATATCCGTCCTATACCCTGATCAGAATCGCACTGAGAATTCAAGATTCTCTATTCCCTTGCATCCTTTCTGAGTTACACACCTTCCTTTTTTTTTCTTTTTCCAAGGAACCCTCTTGGCCATAATGCCACTCCAACCGGTGCCACGGTGCTCGCCCTAAGCGACACCACCCTTTTTGCATAATCGCTATCCACATACTCTGGTTCTCATTGCAGGGGCTCTCAATCTCATGCACTCTCTCCACTCATCAAGATCACTGCTTCAGTTAAACAAGATCACTAACCCGGGGCCAGACCTTCCAAAGCAATCACACTGCAACATACACAATCCGCAATCTCAAACTGATCCAACAATACCAACAGAGTCTCCAGCATGACTGGACCGACTCTCATAACACATACTAGCCACTCGAGGCTATGTCTCTGTGGGTCCGTACACCCAACTCTGCGAACCCTCAGGTTCTAACTCTGGAACCTTCCGGTACCAGCTCTAGAAACATGCACAACATAATCCCGTGGAATTAATGCAGTACAACCCATCCCGTACCTCAAACATACCAATACCCTGATCACATAACCCCGGTTACTTACTCAAACTTGATCCTGGCCTTCTCTCAGGCCTCCACAATCGAATGCCCTAGGTCTGTATCCCGCCCCGCATACCCGACACTCGCTCTCGTCGGCCTATACTCTGCGCTGACAAACGCTGCTGAATCCCAACAGCTAAGTACCCTCATATACTCATCGATCTCCCGGAGAATTTTCTATTCTCCCCCACTAAAACACTGACTAACTGCCACCGATCGTCATTAACGACCTTACCGAACAATCCTGTGCAAAGAGAACAATTGCACACTGACTGCTTCCCATAAGCACAAGCAACCCTCAGCAAAACACACCTCCTCCCTGATCAACCCACTCACAAGAATCTAGTCCTTCAATCATCCACTCCACGACTGTAGATGCTACCTGACAATCAGCCCAGTGCCGCATCTCCCCTAACAACCCCCACGGACGATAACCAAAGGAATCCGCGACAATAACCCATAACCAAACCCACAATCTGCCCAAAGGATGAACACCACATCGAAAACCGCACAAGACTACTGACCTAAAACACCAATTATAACCATACCCAACCATCAGGGAACAACGAATACCAAAGCGAAAACCTGAAGCACCAATCCATAACTATGCCAGACCCGCGAAACAACGAATACCGCATCGAAATCCATACAAGATACCAGCACAAACAATACCCAAAACAATGCAAGACAATTAAGACATCATGAAAGCATCATACCCGCAGCTGCTTCCGGCACTGTTCTGTCTCTCTCTGTCGCACGCAGATAAACACGACCCTGAGCCCTCTGGGGCTCCGCTCCATCCTATCCTCCTCAAATCCTGAATTGGCACTGACTGCCAACAATCCCGTGCACAGTGCCCCTACTTTCCGCACTTGCGGCATGCACCATCGGACCCGCAAGCTCCGATGTAACCCCCTTTTTACTCGATCATCGACACCTATGGTCTCATGCTTTCCTACTGCATCTCTATACTCCACTTATTACTACTCCTGCCAATTCTTGCTTTCTTACATACTGCACCCGGTTCTCCCCCACTAGGGTTCGAACCAACACCAATTAGCATACAATCAACCCACGACTATCTTCCACCAGCGAAATCGTACCTGCCCCAGTAAAGTGCTGTGCAACACCCGATAGTCCCTCCCCTTATGAAGTCAATCAATCCCCTATATTCTGAACCTCTAGCTAACTCTCCAGGAACTTCTCATCACGGCTGCCTCTAATCGTTCCAAATCCCATACTGATCTAATACTAAGCACCTGCACCGCTTGATAACATATCTGGCTCGTAGACCGCACCGCAGCATCATCGTTCCTCTCATCTCAACTCGTCAATCCGTATCCAACGCCGGATTTGTCCCAAGAACAGGGACTTACTCTCAACATAGACGACAACTCTCCACACTGCAAAACTCGCATGAACTCTTCACTGCTACCACTATAACCCAACCTGTTATTCTCAATTAGGTGTGGTGTGGTTCTCGACTACCTCAGCCCCATCTGACTGTCTGTTCACGGTAAATCCCGGTCTCGCGGTACACCCGCTACCTGATGCTCTGAGGGAAGTCATTATCGATAACTACCTGCAGGGTGTACTCCCAAATCCAGAACTGAAACACCAGACCTCTCGCGTCTTGCACACGAGCATAAATGACACTACTCACCCAAAAGGTGACCTCTCCTCTGCCGTCTGATTGCTCGACTCAACTGAAATTCTCCCCTGTCTTTGACTCTTACCAAAATACTCTGATAGGCACTCGCCTTTCCCCTCGAGGAACGTCTCTCCGTACTCAATCATGGTCTACAGGCTTGAAACCCATAGCGTCCAATCTCTACCTCATCGGTCATAACCGGATAACAAGATAGCCACAAGCATCATCCACTACGAACCATGGTACTCATCCCATGACATCCCTCCTTGACATGCTTCGGTGTATGGTACCTGAACCATAGCACCACTCCCCAATCTGCTCCAACGTATAGCACTCGGACCACAACATCTATCTCAATCTGTTCCGAGGTATGGTGCCCGGACCATAACATCACTCTGTATCCGCTCCGATGTATGGTATCCGAACCATAACATCACCCCTCAATCTGTTCCTTAGGACCTTTAGGATGCCCCCTGTATCAAGTATGGGTCCTCTGCTTTCAGTAGTACGGGCCCATACTACCTGCCACATCTACCCATACTTTCCACACGGACCATCCCAGAGTTCCTAAGTAGCTGATAACCTGCTCTTTCACCCATCTCATCGCGCGTGCTCGCTTTCCAGCGAAATCCTCTACTCTACCAGCGCATTCATCTGGCTAGGTTTACTCCCTAGTCCCTTCCGCTGTCCTCCCACTTCCTTGCTATCAGCTGCTGAAGAGTTACTAATGATGCCAGCCCTCTACCTCCTGAGTATCGTCATACTCACTTAGTAGCTGACTCCCATCATCGATAACTCCACAAAGCACAAAGCAAGCAGCATTCGAGCATTGAAGCATACATAGGACTCCCCATCTGTGGTAGCTCCACCTTCTCAGCTCATCCTCGGAAGTACCTCCGTACCCCGTAGCTTTACCCCTTGCGCGTTCTAACTAGATACTCTCACTCATCACATACACACAAAAGCATAACGCACATATAACAGCAAACCCTAGACTAAGGCATCACAAATCAGGCCACTCTAGTCCTAAGATGTGAAATACCTAGCCTGTCTCTAGCATGCAATAATGTCTCATAAAGTGCATAATAGATATTTCATAATATAAAAGTAAGGGTATTTTGGGAAATCACCGTTTGGCTCTGGCTGATTGTACACACTGCTCTTTCTTGCTTCCTCTTTGAACTCTTATTCACTTTTAGAAAACTATTTATTTGAAAACCTTTTCTTAATTCCTCAGTTTGAGTCCAGACTCACCTGTAGGCGCGTCCGAATCCCTCAAACCAAGGCTCCGATACCAATTTGTAACACCGTAAATTTTCAAAGAAAAATTTTTCATTTAAATAATCAATTTAATATTAAAACACTTGTTTAAAATCTTATTCATATTCGTATTACAAAACATAGTTCCATTTTCATTTGAATAGATAACCAGGATCCTCCAAAATACAACTCTTTCCTCGGTGTGTACAATCGAACCGTTGCCATCCCGCGTTACCGTAAGAACCTGAAACAACATAACATAAACAACGTAAGCACGAAGCTTAGTGAGTTCCCCAATATACACCTTACGCACGTACGCCTTTCCAGGCCCTGACCTTCCGGTCCACTGCACAATGCCTTCCGGCCCGTGAGATAATCGCCTTCCGGCCCATAAGATCATTCGCCTTCCGGCCCATACGCATATATAACACATAACACAAATACTCTAACACATAAAGCACATACATCATATATCATACCTGACCTTCCTGCCACATAATACTTTGTCTTCCGGCCCATATATAAACATGTATATCACACGTAGCAGCTAACTTTCCATTCATAGCATATAATCATAACACATAACATACTTGACCTTCCGGTCACACAATCAAACCCTTCCGGGTACGGTATAGTGAGAAGACTCACCTCGCGGACACTGGAAGATAGCAACTCCTGAAATCTCTTGCACTTGATCCTCCGGGCTACAAGCTCCCTGTCTCATCATATATCTCTTTTTAATACTTCTATCTTCCACGTTAACTGACTCTAAGAAATCACACCAGTCAACTCTGGTCAACAGTCCATTGTCAGCTCGACTAGACTCGGCGAGTTCCCTGGCGACTCGGCGAGTCTGGTCGTCCTTCAATCCTCTAAGATTCCCTTCTACTCGTCGAGTATCCTCTTTGACTCGACGAGTCACTCCTGGAAGAATCGCGGGGCCACCCCGACTCCACTCGCCGAGTCTGAAGAACAACTCGGCGAGTCCCAGTGAATCTTCAAGCTACTCGCCGAGTCTGATCATCCGACTCGGCGAGTCTATGCCATGCAGTCGATCGAACTGCTTCCTGAGATACATATATTCTCGAATATACA
The DNA here is from genome assembly GCF_002870075.4 of Lactuca sativa. Lineage (NCBI taxonomy): Eukaryota > Viridiplantae > Streptophyta > Magnoliopsida > Asterales > Asteraceae > Lactuca > Lactuca sativa. The sequence goes on along the minus strand of NC_056631.2, from coordinate 120,122,927 downwards.
AACATGGGACCTTCTGGACCTCTAAGGGTACTAATACAGGGTTATAAACGTTGAATAACAACACAACAATCCATCTAGACTCCAAATGGGTTCCATAAACCCTAAATCTATATACACATCAATCACAGGAGAATGTAATCCGAATTATTACCTGTATGATGTACCTTCCATGTCCCCAAACTTCAGAACTCGAACTCCCTGCAGTTCCTCTAGCCAAAACCCTTCTCCTCCTTGCACAACAATTCCTTCAAGGTCACCAATAGCCTTCAAACTTGCTCTAGCCGCCCCAGTCGCCTAGGGTTCTTCCCAATCGATCCAAAGTCGTGAAATGACGGCATAATAACCCTTATATACGACCCAATACTAAACGGCTAGGGTTTCCGCTGAACAGCGTCGACTCGCCGAGTCCATATCTGGACTCGTCGAGTCCAGTCGTGAACCCGCGACCAAACCTGCGACCCTACTCGGCGAGTCTGGCTCCAACTCGTCGAGTCTCTCCTTTAAAGCACCCCCAAAATGCAACTTAATCAATACTTGAGATTTTGGGCTGTTACATCAACATAAATAAATAAAGAATACATACCAGCCACAACATCGGGCGCTACACGGACCTCCTCCGCTGTCAACTGGAAAGCTCTCCCGCGAGCTTTTGGTGCCTCGACCTTCACTGGCCGAACCTCGGTAACCGTAGTGGCAGGTGCATATCGCTGTGCTGATCCCTGATGTAACTGCAGGCACTCAGCCTTCCGATGGCCAGTCTGGTTGCAATGAAAGCAAACTATAAATCCCTTGGGGAAATCCTTGGCGATATGCCCCTCCTTGCCACATTTGTAGCAAGCACCCGATCGACAGACCCCATCATGTCCCTTGCCGCACTTCCCACAAGTGCGGCCCTTCTGGCTTCCAGATCTCATATCAGCGGACTTGGTCCGCTTAGCTGCCGGCTGAGATTGTGTCGGCCGCCGATCCATCCTCTGAGACTCGGCCTCCTCCTTGGACCGAGTCTCCAACTCAATCTCCCTCTTCCGGGCATTTTCCTGGAGCTCAGCAAATGTCCAGTACGTCGAGTTTGACACAAACTCCCGAATGTCTCTCCTCAGAATGCCCAAATACCGGCTCATACGTGCCTGCTCAGGGCAGGACATCGCCCTCTCATGAAACTTCCTGGTTATCACAGTAACCGAATCAGTACCCTGCTTAAGGGTCAAGAACTCCTGAACCAACCGTTCCCTCTCCACCGGGGGAACATACTCATCTCTGAACATGGTGGTGAACCTCTCCCAGGTCACCGCTGAAATCTCTGCAAGAGTGAAGCTCGCCGTCACGAACTTCCACAAATCCTTCGCTCACAAGCGGAGCTGGTTCAACGCGAACCGTACCCTCAAATGCTCTGGACATGAACACGTATAGAAGCATCCCTCGATATCAGCAATCCATCTCATCGCAGCGATCGGATCCTGCGTCACATCAAACTCTGGTGGCTTCGTGTTGCTGAACTCTCGAAGCAACAACGAGTCACCTCCCTGAGGTCTGGCAGCAGCCACAGCTGCAGTAGCTGCAGCCTCAGTCACCACGGCGTACCGCTCATCGAAAGTCTCAATCAGTGTGGTCTTGGTAGACCCAAACATCTCCGGAATCTCGGCCCTGATCGTCGCCGCCACCTCATCGTGGATCATCTGACGAAGCTCCTTGTCACTCACGCCACTCGACTCAGGCCCGTGGCGTGTCCCACCCATGATGTCTCTAAAATATAACATAGAAATATCAGAGACTCGCTCGAGAAAACTCGCACTCGATAACTCAACCCCACTTGTTCCTTGGTACCCAAGGATTCTTACTTTAGGTGCGCACTGCTCCAGTGTCTTCAGTAGTACGGGCCCTATACTACTATCCACACCACATCATCATTCACTCTAAGTCCTCCTCCTTGGATCCCAGATCACAAGCACTCTATATCTCACTGGCAAAGGCTACCCTTAGGTAGACCCCTCATCAACTCTTCACTGCTACCTACTCGCTCTTAAGCATCACATAACAGCAAAATCCTTCCTAGGCTAAGGCATCACAAAATCAGGCCACTCTAGTCCTAATATGAATACCTAGCCAACTCTAGCATGCATATCATATCATAACATATCACATAACACATAATGTAAGGGTATTTTGGGAAATCACCGTTCAGGCGCTGGCTGATCGTACACACTGCTTCCTTCTTCCTTTCTCAAAATCTTTTACTCTTTTTAGAAAAATTGTTTATTTTATGAAAAACTTTCTCAATTCCTCACTTTGAGTTCAGACTCATCCGAAGATGCACCCGAATCCCTCAAACCAAGACTCTGATACCAACTTGTAATGACGTGAATTTTTCAAAACAATTTTTCGTTTTAAAACATACTTTCATTCACACGATAATCATAAAAACATAATGTGTCCACTTTAACATAACAAAACATATCCCAAGATCTCAATATCATAAACTCCATGAGTGTGTACGAATCATGTCGGCGCCTTCCCACGATCCTCGCTAGTACCTGAAACACATCACACAACAACTGTAAGCATAAATGCTTAGCGACTTCCCCAAAATACCATATACCCCACATACGCCTTTCCGGGCCATAACTCTATAGGATCTTCCGATCCATGTGTCTAAGGGGACTTCTATCCCAAATCCTGGTAGACTTTCCGGTCCTACCCATATCGACCTTCCATTCTGTAACCTCTTGACCTTCCGGTCCTTACCAACGTAACATACATAGCACATACATATATATCATCTTGATCTTTCGGTCCTTATCATACATAACATACATAACACATACATATCACATAACCGCATATAGCACATACATCATAGCATACAAGACCTTCCAGTCACACATAGGTATCCTTCCAGGTACAGTATAGTGAGAAGACTCACCTCAATGAAGTCGGATAAACTCTCGTGCTTAACGTCCCGACTTAGCCTCCTCCTATTATTCAAATAACATTCCCGATCAATACACTCTCATGATCTCATCTCTACAGACTGGGTAGAAGGCCATTCTACCCTGCCCTAAACTCTCCTGAATCAATCTTGACCAGAATCCTAAATCAACGAAAGTCAATGGTCAAACTTTGACCCGACTCGTCGAGTGCACATGGGCGACTCGGCGAGTCCATGCGGTTTTTCTGAATCCTTTCAGCCTCTCTTGACTCGTCGAGTCATCATTCCACTCGATGGGTTACACCTGTCACGAATCGCGGGGCAACCCCGACTTGACTCGTTGAGTCCACTTATGAACTCGGCAAGTTGCTGCCATGCTCAAACTTAAATGGCCTTCTGAGGTCTAATCCGTTCCTCTAATCCATAGATCTGACCTTCCCAAGCTCAGTAAACACGTAAAGGTTCGATCTTGATACTCATGCAACGTCCAAATAACTCTACTTGAAGAAATAGCCCCAAATACAACATCTAAGTCCATTTCTTCCATAAATCAACATAAAGCAAGAAGGATAACATCCTATGGACCACTATGGGTCCAGACCTGAAGTCTAAACATGATAAGAGACCATATTTGCAACAAATCAACCCAATAAAGGGTATAGAAAACCCTAGATCCATGGATTCTTTAACAAAACAGAAAAGGATCGATAAGCTACCTCAAGGATGGTGTCCTTTGCTTGAATTCTATAGATATGAAAGCTCCTTGGCCTCTTCTAAGCTGGAACCACCTTCTTTTTGCACAAACCAACCCACAAAGGTCAAATAATGGCTTCTTCCTTCACACAACTCTTAAGCACTTCTAGGGTTTCTCTCAAGGGTATGGTAGCCGCAAATGGTGGCTGTAAGGGTCCTTAAATAAGTCCCAAAACCAAGAAATTAGGGTTTCATTAAATAGCGTGGACTCGCCGAGTCTACTCATTGACTCGTCGAGTCCCTCATTAAATCAGACCAAAAGATGCGCGATCCCACTCGGCGAGTCTAAGCGCCTATTCGCCGATTCCCTCTCACAAATTCAATATAAATACTTATCATAGGGTAACTGGGAATCCAGATGTTACACGTTCCTTAGTTTGGTGCATCTCACCTTCATGATGGGACCAAGCTTTGTTCTATGAGTCAGAACATCTCCAAACTTCTTTATGTTGATCCTGTCGTACATCTCTAAAACCATGTGTTGTTTATCCACACTATTATTGAAGAGCTGGATTTTCTTGACTTAATCATTAGTGCTTTGAACATCATCATTTTCATCAGCGGAAGCAAGCACTTGAGGAAGTTTGGCAGACATACATTCTCATTTTTTGGCTTATTTTCTTTCTCTAATAGCACCATTATTCTCTATCATGTTTTTACTTCCTCAGTAGTTATGCTCTATACTTTAGCTAAAACATTAATATAAAAATGAGCTTGATTTTATTGGAAGGAGGAGGTGTTGAAGGATCAAAAACAGTGGAAGAGTTTCTAGCTTCAACGTGATGACCCCCCCCCCCCCCCCCCCCCCCGCCCCTGAGAAGGAAGCCTTTCTTTTTCGAGGATTTAGCTGATCATCATCAGACTCTATATCACTGTTAATTCCTCGAGGAATCTACCCCTCAAAATATGAGTCAGGGTAGAAAATATTAAGAGGATCTACAGAAACATCAGCTTGTGGCATGAATCCTAGATCAAGAAACCCTTCATAGTCATTCGTTTCTGATTGGCCACCAATGTTTGGAATGGGTTGATTATCAGTTGTTGCATCAACATATGGAATGTTTCTTCCTTGTCCAATAATAAGAATTTCCTTTTGAAAGCCAACTTCAACCCTTCCATCTTCAATCATCTTAGGCTGAGATGAACTTGATGCAGTCACCACCACCATTTACATATGATGATCAGGACTCTCTTGACTATTCTCCACCTTTTTTGCAGCATCAGATTGGGGAGGAGATCCAGGAGGTGGTGAAGGAGTACGAGGAGGAGGTGGTGGAAGAGGATTTTATTATGGAGGTGGAGGTGGAGGGGGATCATCACCTGGAGAGTTTGGTGGGGTGTCATCAATAAACATATCATAATCCTCACCCAAGGACATAAATCACTTCATATTAGCAACATACTTTTCCACTCCAGTCAACCTTTCTCCAAAGGACTGAGTTATCTTCATAACTAGATAAGGTTGAGAAAGCACGGTTGTTTCAAAATTGGAGTTGGATTCCTCTTGATAAACAGTAGCAGTCTGAATAGGTGTTGGCATGAGAGGAACATTCTTAGGTTGAGGAAAAGGAAACGTTGATCTTTGTGACAACCTGAAATTTCCATTATGTACAAACAATATCACTTCAATAGAAGTTATAGCAATCATAGTTAAATTTCAGACTTTTTCGTGTAAGTTTGAGTAATTCAGGGTTTACACTTTAGGAGATATCAGGAGATTGGATGCACTAGGGTTTAGTGCAACACTGTTATTCCAACACTCTGTTATATGAGAAATCATTTCAGGAATAAAAATATTTTCTGCCAAAAATATCTCAGGACTATAAATAGAATTCTGAACCAAATTCATTCATTATTCGCATTTCCAACTAGAGAAAAGCCATTTTCTCTCTCACGGATCTTTGTGTTTTTATACCAAAACTTGAGTAACTCTTTCTAGTAGTGTTAGAAAGCTTATTATGTGTTTATAACATGATTTAGATGGCTAAATCACTAGATTTAGGAGTTTACTCCCCAAGGTGTTCTTGCGCGGTAAACTCCCGAAACAATGCCTAGACCTTCCCTTATGATATGATACTACCTTGGACTCATATATATGTGTGTTAGGGACAAGAAAACAACCAAGAAACACCAAAATATGGGTGTTCACGGCCCAAGATCATCTTGGACTGTGAACTCCAAAATCATGGACAAAAGGGTGCTTTTAAGGCACCTAAAGCATTGGACATATACTAGGAATTGTTTCCACTTAAATGAAGGACCAAAACACATCAAAATCACCCCTCAAAGTGAGTTGACGGCCCTAATAAGGTTATTGGGCCGTGAACATCAAACAAAGGCACCAAAGTGTGCCTAAGGCCTTCATATGCTTGGGATAAAAGTCTAAGACCTATACTACATGTGTATGAGACTTGAAAGCATCAAAAACACCCATCCTTAAGAGTTTACGATCGCAAACTCTAAAGGAAATGGCCTTAAGGCCGTAAACTCCTCAAAGGGGTGTTTCTATGCCTTAAACCCTTCCAAGAATTAAACTACCAAGTTGGAATAATTCTAAGAATCATTTAGAACTTCAAAACACAAAATACCACCAAGTTTGGGAGTTTACGGCCGTAAACTCAAGAGTTTACAACCGTAAACTCCATGTGTGAGGATATATGGAGAGTAAACTCATGTATAGGGTCCTTTGGAACCCTAAACCTAAGTACCTTGTCCCACAATAGCTTAGGTGCAATCCTTAGGGCTTAAAACACTTATATAAACTGTATATTATGTTCTAGGATGTCTTAACATTATCAATTAGTAATTTAAGACTAATTGAGTGCATATATGTGTGATTATATGTTCATTAGGATCGTAGTGTGTGTACAAGTCCTCACTTGACACCTAACAATCCTACACCGTCAAGTTCATCCAAACCACCATCTACAGGTGAGTTTATACCCCTAATCAATGTTTAAATGATTTTAAATACTTTAATGGGGGGGGGGATACAAGTAGAAAACAACATGTTATTAAATCATCTATATGTATTTTATAACTGTGTTTTCATTCAACAGATTTTACATACTACAAAATGTGATGCATGAAATGGTTTTCTATCTTAAAATACCATGATAAACAAAAGTATTAGTTTTGAATTGTTTATTTGCATGACATCAAGTCACTCTTAATTATTATTCAAAACTCTTAGATATCTTGTAAAACCATTACCTTTACCTTCTTGAACAATCAATTACCTTCCAGTTAATTATCATAGGGATAGTTAGAAGAAACAAAACATTATTCCTATTACAAGGAATTACACAAGAGTCAGTTCATTCATGAGTCTATACCAGTACATTACCTGATACATGAGTACATTTACATATGATTACATGATACATGAATACACTTACATGAATACATTACATGAGTACCTTTACGTAGATACATTTTCCTGTGTATACTTACATGAATACTTGTATCTCGATTTGCGAGGATGATATATTAGTACCTTCTGTGTAAATTGTCCTGCCTATCCCTAGTACCTCGGGATATCTAGATGGGACTAACCATTCCGAATCCCAGCTGATTAGCACCAGTGGTTGATGAACATCTACGGATGACTACGATTATTACTTATACTAGGAGTACCTTTACGGGACTAACCCTTCCTCCACCCTGCTGCTGCTACAGAGGACAATTGGACAATCTTCGGATGTTCATTAGGTTATACATTTCGCTTTACGCGATGGCGTGTTAGCCTTAGTACCTCGGGATAACACCTACATTAGTACTTTTTCCTATTTACTTTATTTTGTGATAGGATATACATTTCGCTTACCGTGATGTCGTGTTAGCCCTAGTACCTCGGGATAACACTTACCTTAGTACATTTTCCTATTTACTTTATTTTGTGATATATTCACATAAACGATGAGTTAGACTAATTACTGTTTGTAATAGTCAGAAAGAAGGAAAAACTATCATTTTACTTACAAAACATTCGGGTCTTGGTAGAAGACTACATCTCATACTAATAGGAAATAAGGGATTTTCTAGGGTTTTTCATACTTATATCAACTTCTTCATTTAAAGATTTACATGGCATTCATAACAGATTTTCAAAACAAGGCATTGACACTTAAATGCTTATGAATTCACCAGCTTTAAAGCTGATACTCGCTTTCAAAATAACTTGTATTCTCAGGTCATCAGTAGACAGGTACGGTGGCCAAGTTTTGAGAAGACGAAGCAGACAAGTCTCGTCTTTTATTTTGATTATATATTTTTCATGTCTTATTACAATGAAAGAACACATGTATTAAAACTTTACTTATAATGCAATGATGATGTTGTTGCTTGTTTACTATTTTACACTGTTGTGATACTGTACATGACGTCCTCCACCCCTGAACGTTTCCGCCGTTCGTGGTTTTGGGGTGTGACAATCTTGGAGATATCACATGTTGGATCAGTGGCTCAACATTTTGCACTAAAGGTGCGGTTGATCCACATTGTGTAGCATCATTTATGGAAGGAGTGGATGAAGAAGTATATGAGAATCGAATGTGCTTGTTTACTCTTGGAGGAGAGTTCATTCCCTGAACAAAGTCTTATCCCTTATCAGTGGTTAGATCAAATTCTTTATCAGCTTCAACCTCTTCTTCATTATCAGTACTTTCTTCACTATCATCCTCATCATCCTCTTCTACAAAGTCAGAGGATTCAACAACATAGGGTTTTTCAATCCACTTTTGCATTATTAAAGTGATATGCAAGTCATCTTCAAACAAAGCAACGTTGATGATCTTTGAGGAGAGAACAGGAATCGCAATGGTGATCATATGCTTTTCAATATAGCCTTCCTCACAAGCCAAAATCAATCCAAGCCAACGGGGATAGGGAAAATATACTTGATTCTTGTTCCTAGTGATACAATCAATCAACTGATAAAAAAAAGTTGAGCAAAATCCAATCTCTTGTTGCACACAATAGAATACAAAATTCTTTGCTCAAAAAGATTCAGTTGATCCAAGATTCCAGTCTTGTGTGCAAGGCACTTGCCAATGACCCCTATTAAGTACTTCCATCCTACACCAAAACACTAATGAATAATGTATTTTTGTGGATCACGAGAGGTGCCCTGAAGAGAAAAGTTATACCCTAATCATTCACAAACATAATTGCAGTTTTCTTCTGAAGGAGTTTCAGAATAATTTTCTAATCAAGGAGCCTTGTATGGATATAAGTGTCATACAATGTCTTGTTGGCTTGAAGCTAGAGAAAAGCAATTCATGGTACCAGAGATAGTCCATCAGACTGCTGAAAAGCTAAAGGTTTTTAGAGAAAGGATGTTAGCAACTCAAGATCGTCAAAAGAGCTATGCTAACAAGAAGCGACAACCAATGAACTTAGAAGTTGGAAATTTGGTGTTGCTTAAAGTCTCACCATGGAAGGGACTTATCAGATTTGGAAACAGAGGGAAACTGAGTCCAAGCTTTACTGGACCATTCAAATTTCTTTAGAGAGTTGGAAACCAAGCTTACAAGTTGGAATTACTAGCAAAACTAAATGACATTCATAACACTTTCCATGTGTGTTATTTAAGGAAGTTAGTGGGAGAAGCCCTCGATATTATTCCACTTTCGAAGATAAGGATTGATGAAGACAAGAGGTTAATCGAAGAACCCGAAGCAATTGTTGACCGTAAGACAAAGAAGTTACGACGTAAGATGGTTGAATTGGTGATAGTGTGTTGGAAACATTCAAATGGTCCAAAACTCACCTGGGAAACAGAAACCGAGATGAATAATCACTATCCACATCTATTTGCTGATGTAGGATTCCGAAGAAGAAATCATCCTAAGGGAGAGAGAATTGTATCGCCCACGTTTCCTGCTAGACAATTAATAAGATGATATAATAGTTAGGGTTAACAATTATAACTAATTCGATGGAATTAATGAAAAGTTTATGAACACTACATGTTCTATGTGTAAATATTTTTAGTATAGGTGCTTATTATGAAATAATAAAATAGGAATAAAATACACATCTAAATGGAATAATAACAAGGATAAATATCTTTGAAGAAATTTGAAGTAGTCGTGACAAGGATTCTGAATATATAAGGAACGCTTAGATCCGACTTATAAAAAAGGAGTTATAATTCTTCAAAGTTTCACGTTCGACCCAATATGGCTACGGATATCATAAATAGTAAATCGAAGATAGATTACTTTTTAGCCTTAGTGGTCTAATTGAAAGTCGTAGTAGTCGTTAAACCGAAAGTGTGCATATAGAGAATGTCCAAATCTGACTTCATTAAAGGAAGTTACGATTTTTCTTAGGTTCAATGTAGCAGTATACAGCTCAAAAATCGAATTTTAGGTCGATTGATTTTTAGCTGAAATAGAGTTGAAGATCTCGTTGATAAGAGGTCAATAATATAAAGACAGTAAAAAATAGACGCTGGATGACAAAGTGATGCATTTTACACAGACTTTAACAGTCTAAGTTTGTGTGAAATAAATAAAGTCAAAACTAGCTGACGGAGTCTAAACGAAAGTCGTAGTTCTCGTCGATAGCTACACATGGATATAAAGTACGTCAAAAACAGAGTCCGTATGAAAAAGTAATGCATTTTTGAAATTTAGAAAAAATTTCATGCATATGTTCCCAGCGCACATACCTTCTAGAACGGGGCGACATGGCTCCAGCCAGAATTGGACACGTGTCGGCCAATGGGCGGATCAAAGTGCATGACGTGCACCCCTATGCATGAAGCACATTTGAGAAATTAGCCATATAAATAGCCTTGACTCCCTTGTCCATTTTCCTCACCCCTTCACACAATTCTCTCTCGATATTATTTGATTATTATCCATTTTCCCTAGTTTTAGTATCCCGACGAAACCCTGCATGTGACAACCCGATATTTCGACTTTATGTAATGACCTAAAAAGTCAAGTATTGTAACCACTTTTGAAATAATGAAATTAACTTAGAAAATAAAATGTAGACAATTCTCTATTGGGTCACCTACTATGTTAGATATTGTGTCAAGGTTTACAAAATTACTAAGAACACTAAAATCCTAGTTATAACGAAGAAGTTATGACTATTATAAGATTTCCGACAAAACCGGCAACACCAATAAAACGAAAAACACGAAGTTTCAATACAATATTTTTTAGCCTTAAGTATCTAAATGAAAGTTGTAGATATCATTAAACCGTAAAAGTACATAAAAAAGAACGTCCAAATCTGACTTCGTATGAGGAAGTTATGAATTTTCCAATATCCAGATATAGCAATAGACAGCTAAAAACTCGAAACAGAGATCGAGGGACTTTTGGCCGAAACAACCTAAATGAGAATCAAAGGTCGCAACAATAGTAGCGCAACGGTTAAAAGTCTGACGAAAACGGACATCAGATGAAGAAGTTATGGATTTTTAATGGACTTTTCGTGTCCTGACCCGTTAGAAATAATATAATAAAAATAAAGTCAAAATTAGCCGACGAAGTCTAAACGAGAGTTGTAGAGCCTTTTTACACCTATGCGTACATATAAATAACGTTGAAATCGGAGCTCGTACGCAAAAGTTACGGATTTTACAAGTTCGGTACACAAAATCCGAGGCTGACTCAGCCTCACGACGTGAGGGGAGCAGACTCACGACGTGAGCTCATGGCTGATGGGTTCCAGAGTGTCAGCCACGTCAAATCGTCGAAGAGGATCATGCTGACTAAGCCTCATGACGTGAGGATCCAAAACTCACGACGTGAGACCCCAAATCAGCCCCTATAAATAGAAACTTAAGGGTGCCGGGTTTGGTGCTCATTTCTTCCCTTCTAAATGCTGTTACTCTGCGTGATTACCTCGATAAGCCTTCCCAAACCCCAGTTTTTCATACTTGAGTCTCGAAGGAAGTTCTACACTCCCGAGATTCCCGAGATTTCCGAATATCCCAAGAAAATCGACTTTCACAAGCCGAAGTTCTGCTCGATTTTCATCTCGCTTTCTCCAATCAATCAAGTGAGTTCATACCCCTATAAACTACACATTCAAATGTTTATCAATGCTTTTCTTTCAAGTGAATCATATGTGATTCATAACTACTACATGCGAACTTTTGTATCCAATATATATTCATGATAACATCTTGTCTTTTGGAAATAAAACTTGTTTATACATACATATATATATATATATATATATATATATATATATATATATATATATATATATATATATATATATGCGAATCAAACCCTTTATTTATACTTTAAGTATATGTGATCATTTATGCCACTTTAAATGTTATACTCTTCATAACAAGTGAGCATTACACTAGGGTTTACTATACGAACGAAGCACACACTTTGAATAACTATAATAGATATAGTTTACGAGGAAATCATGAACATTTACATACTAGAAACACTATATCAAAGAGATACTTTCATATAAAAGAACAAATGAACATTTTCATACGTAAATCTGTTTTATACTAAGTTTTGTGAGACATTTCACGTACTTTCGAGTATGCATTTTAAGTCCTGTATTGTATACCATAATCCCTTGTAGGGGGAGCGTGATACTTGTGTATAGATCTATATGGGATTGACAATCCCGCACCTAAGCTGTTAGCTATAGCTAGGCCGGCAGGCCTGGGGTCAGAAACATCATAACATTTCAACGCCTGAAGGACGTTGTTACAGGCAGTCTAGGTCATTAGTATGGTTATAAAACTCACATGGAGTATTCAGAACTTATTGATTTACAGGGTTATCAAATGCCTTAGTGATTTTATACTTACACAAATCTACTACTCTAGGCATGAAAAACACGATTGCATTTCAGTGTTGGAACTTTTAAACTACCACACACTTATGAACGGATATTGGATTTATAAAAGCAAACCTTCAAAACAGTCGAGTCTTTGTAGAAGACTATTTTTATACTAGTAGGAAATATTGGATTTCCTAGGAGTCTTTCGAACATCTACAAACAAATTTCATTTGATTTTATTCAAACATTGTCACTAAATACTTATGAACTCACCAGCTTAAATGCTGACCTACTCTTTCAAAACTACTTGTATTTCTCAGGGATTCAGTAATATAGTTAACTACTGCTTTTGAAGAAGGGACGTTGCGGCGTTAGTTTAATTTCATTTTGACAACATATTGTAATTGATATTTTGGAACCTGGAATACCTACAAATGATGTAACTTTTTCAATTATATATATGTTGGTTGTGTTTACTTTCTTTACTATGTATTCAACTGTTTCGATACTACATGAAGTCATCCGCCCACGAACGATTCCGCCGTTCTGGTTTGGGGGTGTGACACTGCAGCTCCCGAGTGTCCGACAAGTAGTAGAGCATTGTTTATAGTGAACTAAGTATATCAAACCACATAAGATATAAAAACTATAAATGCAAAGGGACTTGAAGTCTCTGACAAAACGTTTTTACACCTAAAACCTTGTTTCATTTAATTTAGATTGTTTTGGGTCGTAAAAATACAATTACATGCATGCAACAATATATTTTCATGGTTAGAACTATACAAGAAGTATTAAGACAAGTTGTACATTACGATTAAACCTCGACATATGTAATCAGATTTGGGACGAATATAGCCTGATCAACTATATTTATCCGAGATTGTACTAACGTGTGTTGAGGAAGGGTCGTAGTGAGCAACAAGTCAAAACTTACCAAAATAAACATTAGTATCAAACATACAAATTTAAATACTATAGGAGTATTTTGTATGTGGAATAGTTTAATCGACATGCTTAGTTTTACATGTTTCAAGTTTTGTCCAATTCCTATAACCCTATTCTCGTATAGACAAATGGTTGGATTCATTCCACAGGGAGACCCCTACTATCTCACCAAGGTAACGGGGGATGGGTCGAAGAAGATCCCTAAGAGGATGAAGAACCTATCGAGTTGGATGAAGGGGATGACTCTGGGACAGACTCAGAACCAGAGGTAATCAACCCACCAGCCGCTCAACCTCCTGCTATTAGGAGAAACTTTCAGGGACCGACTCCCGTTTGGGGAAGTCACCTCTACCATTGGAGCCAGCAACAAGGGATATGTCCTGCCTACGGCATGTGTTGAGACTTCTACGATGTCCGCGGCGGAGGTTCAGCCGATCGAGCACTCCCAGTCATGGTGGGCAAGTTAGCTAACCAGTCTTATCAATCCAGGGTTCAAGCGAGCCGGATTTGTGAGGTCAACGTGGAAGTACAGGTGCATACTTTCGACATCCGCCGACTGGATAGGTTGCAAGATGACACCCAACTCCACGCCGACGCATTCCAAGCACAAATGATTGCAGCCCTCTCTGAGCTGAGGGGACAACAAGCCGGCTTAGATAGGCGCCTTATTGAGGCAAAGCAATCAGACGCGGAGTCAATCTCCAAGCACAACCTACGTCGCAAGTAGTGCTTGTTGATCCCAAAATTTTGATATAGAATAGGACCATCGGCTAAAAGTCTTACTTTCTTTAACTTCCTGTAATCGGAAACCTTTAGAAAGGTCAAAATTTTCTAACTTCGGATGTAACGCAACCATATGTTAAATATATATAGGGAATATCTCTTTCGTGTGTTAAATCTGTGCATTTCAGTCGAGTTCATGAGTTTGTTTATTTATTTATTTTTAACTCCATTGGTAAATCAAACTCAAAGCTCTGGATTGGTCAAACCAAAATTTCGAACTATTAAAGATAGTTAACTCATTGTCAATCAACTCTCAACCACCAAAACTTATGATCTTTTATTTTTTTTCCCTTATCAGCACAATGCTGCCCCGTAGATCTACACGCCGTGTCAACAACGCACCACCTCCACCACCACCCCCTCCCACGACGGAAAATGCCGCATTGATAGCTGCTGTAACGGCTACAGTAACAGCAACAATGGCCCAAATGAGTAACAATGGTTCTGGTGGGAGAGTAAATAGTTCTACGAATGGCCAACATCAAGGTCGTTCAAGGGATTGTACATACAAGGATTTCATGAATAGCAGACCCATTACTTTTAATGGGGCTGGAGGGATAATGGCTCTATCACAGTGGATAGAGAAAACTGAAGCAGTTTTCGAGATTTGTTCTTGTCCAAAAGGGAGCAAAGTGAAGTTCGCTGCCTGTACTTTCTCTGAGAGAGCTCTGAAATGGTGGAATGGCCATGTTAATTCACTAACACTAGTAGTGGCTAACTCTATGGGCTGGGAGAATCTAAAACAAATATTACTGCAAGAGTACTGTCCACGGGGCGAATTACAAAAGCTCGAACACGAACTTTGGGGCCTTACTATGGTAGGCTCGGACATCACGACCTATACCAATATGTATAGTGATTTCGCAATCCTTTGCCCAGGGATGCTTGCTCTAGAGAGCAAGAAAATCGAAAGATACATCTGGGGACTGTCACCCCAGATTCGAGGAAGTGTTCTAGCTTCCAAACCAATCACCTTCGATAGCGCCAAACAGTTGGCACAAGATCTCGTGGACCATGGGCTCTGCCAATACTTCGCAACCACCGCACCGGAGCAACCCAGAGGAAGCAACAACAACAATGACAATACCAACAACAACAACAAGAAGAGGTTCTGGAACAAAAGGAAGAGTCAACCTTCACAAGAACCTTCCAAGAAACAACAGATTGTGGCAGTCCATGCCGCTACTTCCCCCACTGCTGCTCCTGTTACCCCCATACCAGTAAAGCGATATGCTGGGAACTTCCCGAAGTGCAATTTCCACCACAATGGAAATTGTCGGGAGATGCACTGCAACAACTGCAACCAGAAGAGGCACACTGCCCGTTTCTGTAAGGCACCGACACGACCGATCACCCAAGTCCCTGGGGTCCGGTGTGGGCCAGATGTGTTATGGTTGTGGTGAGGCTGGACACTACAAGAGGGACTGTCCTAAGGCAAGGAATGCTGGCAGCACGGGACGAGTGCTGGCAATAGGGCAGAACGAAACGATAGCGGATCCCACGGTGGTTACGGGTACGTTTCTCCTCAACAACGTTTATGCATGCATACTCTTTGATTGTGGTGCGGAGAGGAGTTTCGTGAGTCATAAGTTCAAGCACGTACTAAAACAAAACCCTAAAACACTCAATAAGATATTTACAGTAGAAATGGCAAATGGTAGAACAGAAAGCACAAACAATATGTACATAGGCTGCACACTAACTCTAAACGAACACTCATTCCAAATCGATCTAATGCCGATCACTATAAAGAGCTTTGATCTCATCATCGGTATGGATTGGTTAAGCCTACACCATGCAGATATACTTTGTCATGAAAGGGCCGTTCGCCTAAATCTGCCAAACGGCGAAACTCTTGTCATTTATGGTGACAAACCCAGTACCAATTTACAAATCATGTCTTGCGTCAAAGCCCAAAAATACCTACGTAAACAGTACCATGCCTTCTTAGCCCACATAGTAGATAAGGAAAAAGAAACGAAGGGCATCAGAGACATTCCAGAAGTCTGTGATTTTCCCGATGTCTTCCCTGAAGATCTTCCCGGAGTTCCACCAGAACGTCAAGTCGAGTTCAGAATCGACTTAATTCCCGGAGCTACACCAGTAGCCAAGTCGCCATACCGTCTAGCACCGGCAGAGATGCAGGAGCTATCCAGCCAACTAAATGAACTACTCAAGAAAGGGTTCATCAGGCCGAGCTTCTCACCTTGGGGAGCACCGGTCTTGTTCGTAAAGAAGAAGGATGGATCTTTCCGCATGTACATCGATTACCGGGAACTCAACAAGCTCACTATCAAGAACCGATATCCCTTACCACACATTGACGACTTGTTTGACCAACTCCAAGGAGCGAGTTATTTCTCAAAAATCGACTTAACATCCAGGTACCACCAACTAGGAGTCTTGGAAGGAGATGTTCCCAAAACAACTTTTCAAACTCGTTATGGTCACTACGAGTTTGTAGTCATACCTTTTGGATTAACCAACGCACCAGCAGTGTTCATGGACTTAATGAACCGGGTGTGTCGTTCGTTCCTAGACAAGTTTGTGATCGTATTCATAGATGACATACTCATTTATTCAAAGACTAAAGAGGATCACGGTCAACACCTCTGACAAGTCTTGGAAACGCTAAGAAAAGAGAAGCTATATGCAAAATTCTCCAAGTGCGAATTTTGGATTCGGAAGGTAGATTTCCTAGGTCACGTGGTTAGCGAAGACAGAATACACGTGGACCCTTCCAAAATCAAAGCAATCGAGAACTGGTCAGCTCCAAGAACCCCAACAGAAATTCGACAATTCTTGGGCCTTGCTGGCTACTACCGAAGGTTCATACAAAACTTCTTGAAGATTGCGAAACCACTTACCGCCCTGACCCAAAAGGGTGTTATTTTCGATTGGAAAGAAAGACAAGACGCTGCATTCCAAACACTGAAGCAAGCTCTATGCAACGCACCTATATTGTCCTTTCTAGAAGGAACAGAAGACTTCGTCGTCTACTGTGATGCATCTAATCAAGGTCTTGGATGCGTACTAATGCAACGAGGTAAGGTCATCGCTTACGCCTCAAGACAACTCAAGACGCACGAAGTCAACTACACTACACACGATCTTGAACTAGGAGCAATTGTTTTCGCGCTAAAGATCTGGAGACACTATCTTTATGGCAGGAAATGCACGAGCTTCACCGATCATAAAAGCCTCCAGCACATTCTCAACCAAAAAGAACTCAACATTAGGCAGAGACGATGGGTTGAACTTCTTAATGACTATGAATGCGAAATTCGCTATCACCCGGGAAAAGCGAATGTAGTAGCCGATGCTCTTAGTCGAAAAGAATACTCAGGTCGCCGAGTGAAATCCTTAACCATGATGATCCATTCACACCTGTCCACACAAATCAAGGAAGCTCAGAGGGAAGCCTTAAAAACAGAGAATGTGATAGGTGAAGCCCTAAGAGGAATGGACAAGAATCTTGAAGTCAAGGGTGAAGGAGTTCTTTACTTCATGGATCGAATCTGAACACCGAAGTTTGGTGGATTCAGAGACGTGGTCATGAACGAGGCACATAAGAATCGATACTCCGTGCATCCAGGTTCGGACACGATGTATCTGGACCTTAAGAAACTGTATTGGTGGCCGAACATGAAAGCAGAGATAGCTACCTATGTGGGCAAGTGTCCGACTTGCGCCAAAGTCAAGGTAGAATACCAGAAAACATCAGGATTACTTCAACAACCCGAAATACACGAGTGGAAGTGGGAACGGATAACCATGGATTTCATAACCAAATTACCCAAGACAACAGGTGGACTTGACACCATCTGGGTAATTGTCGATAGGTTAACAAAATCCGCACACTTCCTACCCATTAAGGAAATCGATAAGATGGAGAAGCTAATTCGAACTTACATCCGAGAGATTGTACGACTGTACGATGTACCAATATCCATTATCTCTGACAGAGATAGTAGGTTCACCTCGCGATTCTGGCAATCGTTACAAAAATCCCTAGGAACGAGGCTCGACATGAGTACTGCTTACCATCCACAAACCGACGGTCAAAGTAAGAGGACCATACAAACCCTAGAAGATATGCTAAGAGCTTGTGTAATCGATTTTGGTAAAGCATGGGACACCCATTTACCACTAATTGAATTTTCGTACAACAATAGCTATCACTCCAGCATTAAAGTTGCTCCATTCGAAGCCCTCTACGGCCGAAAGTGCAGATCACCACTGTGTTGGACTGAAGTAGGTGGCACACAACTAGCCAAGGGGCAAGTACCCGACATCACTCTCACTGGACCAGAAATCATAAGAGAGACAACCGAGAAGATTGTACAAATTTGGGAACAACTAAAGGCTTCAAGAGACAGACAAAAGAGTTATGCGGACAAAAGACGGAAGCCCTTGGAATTTCAGGTCGGGGACCGAGTACTATTAAAGGTCTCACCCTGGAAAGGGTTAATACGTTTCGGAAAACGTGGGAAACTAAACCCAAGGTATATCGGACCATTCGAGATCCTCGCAAGGATCGGCCCGGTAGCCTACAAACTTTGTCTACTGTAGGAACTCAATAACGTACACCCTACCTTTCATGTGTCAAACTTGAAGAAATGTTTGTCCGATGAGACCCTCGTCGTCCCTTTAGACGATATCGAAATCAACGAGAGTCTCCACTTTATAGAGGAACCAATTGAAATCATGGATAGGGAAATTAAAAGAACAAAACAAAGTCGCATCCCCATCGTGAAGGTCCGCTGGAATGCAAAGCGAGGACCTGAATACACCTGGGAACGCGAAGATCAGATGAAACACAAGTACCCTCATCTGTTTCCCTAATCCTCAAGTGTTTTTCTTACATTAAATTTCGGGACGAAATTCCCTCTAACGGGGGGATGATGTGACAACCCGATATTTCGACTCTATGTAATGACCTAAAAAGTCAAGTATTGTAACCACTTTTGAAATAATGAAATTAACTTAGAAAATAAAATGTAGACAATTCTCTATTGGGTTACCTACTATGTTAGATATTGTGTCAAGGTTTACAGAAATACTAAGAACACTAAAATCCGAGTTATAACAAATAAGTTATGACTATTCTAAGATTTCCGACAAAACCGGCAACACCGATAAAATGAAAAACGCAAAGTTTCAATACAATAGTTTTTAGCCTTAAGTATCTAAATGAAAGTTGTAGATATCATTAAACTGTAAAAGTACATAAAAAAGAACGTCCAAATCTGAGTTCGTATGAGGAAGTTATGATTTTTCCAATATCCAAATATAGCAGTAGAAAGCTAAAAACTCGAAATAGAAATCAAGAGACTTTTGGACGAAACAACCTAAATGAGAATCAAAGGTCTCAACAATAATAGCGCAACGGTGAAAATTCTGACGAAAACGGGCATCGGATGAAGAAGTTATGGATTTTTAACGGACTTTTCGTGTCCTGGCCCGTTAGAAATAATATAATAAAAATAAAGTCAAAATTAGCCGATGAAGTCTAAACGAGAGTTGTAGAGCCTTTTTACACCTATGCGTACATATAAAGAACGTTGAAATCGGAGCTCGTACGCAAAAGTTACAGATTTTTACAAGTTCGGGACACAAAATCCGAGGCTGACTTAGCCTCACGACGTGAGGGGACCAGACTCACGAAGTGATCTCGTGACTGATGGGTTCCACAGTGTCAGCCATGTCAAATCATCGAAAAGGATCATGCTAACTAAGCCCCACAACGTGAGGATCCAAAACTCACGATGTGAGACCCCAAATCAGCCCCTATAAATAGAAGCTTAAGGGTGCCGGGTTTGGTGCTCATTTCTTCCCTTCTAAGTGCTGTTACTTTGCGTGATTACCTCGATAAGCCTTCCCAAAGCCCCGGTGTTTCATAATTGAGTCCTGAAGGAAGTTCTACACTCCCGAGATTCCCGAGATTTCCGAGAATCCCAAGGAAATCGACTTTCACAAGCCGAAGTTCTACTTGATTTTCATCTCGCTTTCTCCAATCAATCAAGTGAGTTCATACCCCTACAAACTACATTTTCAAATGTTTATCAATGCTTTTTATACACTTTTAAGGGGGGGGGGGATACAAGTAAACACACGGTTATTATCGTGTGTGACATAAAGTTTCACTATATACTCTTTTCTTTCAAGTGAACCATATGTGATTCATAACTACTACATGAGAACTTTTGTATGCAATATATATTCATGATAACATCTTGTCTTTTGGAAATAAATCATGTTTATATATATATATATATATATATATATATATATATATATATATATATATATATATATATATATATATATGCGAATCAAACCCTTTATTTATACTTTAAGTATATGTGATCATTTATGTCACTTTAAATGTTATACTCTTCATAACAAGTGAGCATTACAGTAGGTTTTACTATACGAACGAAGCACACACTTTGAATAACTATAATAGGTATAGTTTACGAGGAAATCATGAACATTTACATACTAGAAACACTATATCAAAGAGATACTTTCATATACAAGAACAAATGAACATTTTCATTCGTAAATCTGTTTTATACTAAGTTTTTTGAGACATTTCATGTACTTTCGAGTATGCATTTTAAGTCCTGTATTGTATACCATAATCCCTTGTAGGGGGAGCGTGATACTTGTGTATAGATCTATATGAGATTGACAATCCCACACCTAAGTTGTTAGCTACAGCTAGGCCGGCAGGCCTGAGGTGACAAACGTCATAACATTTTAACGCCTGAAGGATGTTGTTACAAGCAGTCTGGGTCATTAGTATGGTTATAAAACTCACATGGAGTATTCAGAACTTATTGATTTATAGGGTTATCAAATGCCTTAGTGATTTTATACTTACACAAATCTACTACTCTAGGCATGAAAAACACGATTGCATTTCAGTGTTGGAACTTTTAAACTACCACACACTTATGAACGAATATTGGATTTATAAAAGCAAACCTTCAAAACAGTCGAGTCTTTGTAGAAGACTACTTTTATACTAGTAGGAAATATTGGGTTTCCTAGGAGTCTTTCGAACATCTACAAACAAATTTCATTTGATTTTATTCAAACATTGTCACTAAATACTTATGAACTCACCAGCTTAAATGCTGACCTACTCTTTCAAAACTACTTGTATTTCTCAGGGATTCAGTAACAGGTAAACTACTGCTTTTGAAGAAGGGACGTTGCGGCGTTAGTTTAATTTCATTTTGACAACATATTGTAATTGATATTTTGGAACCTGTAATACCTACAAATGATGTAACTTTTTCAATTATATATATGTTGGTTGTGTTTACTTTCTTTACTATGTATTCAACTATTTCGATACTACATGAAGTCATCCGCCCTCGAACGATTCCGCCGTTCTGGTTTGGGGGTGTGACACTGCAGCTCCCGAGTGTCCGACAAGTAGTAGCCTTAGAGTAGGAACTATGTCAGTACAATTTCTAGACTTTTGTCTAGGGAATCTACATAAGTTAAATTATACTTTATTCTATTTTAGTGTGATTTATATATAAATTCATAGTCGTTGTTATGAATTTATAAATAAGATTTATCAGTGGTTCCAAAGTCATATTACTAATTGATCTACTTACGGGGAAGATTTCTAGGATTGATTTAGTGATGTGTTTAAAGTGGGATTTCCAAACAGTATACTTTGTATACCAAACGGACCCTACCTCCGATATGATCCTACCAGGTTGTCTCTTATCAGCTATAGATCAGTAGACATTGGGACTGTTGAGAAATCTAGACTATCAATAGTCATAGGAGATAATAAAGTAAGACTTAGAGATAATTGAACCTAGGTTATATCAAAGGAAAAACCAAGTTCTTAAGCGAAGCGTTGTCCAATTTTCTAGTCACCCACTTTATCAAGTGAGTGCATGGTTACTTTCATCTTACACATAGATATAAAGTATTTAAGATAACTACATGCTATATGTGCCTACTATTTATAGTCCTGATATCTATGCTAGATGAACTATATATACATTTTTTATTTGATTTTAAACTATATAAATATTTTTATTTTCTATAAATAAATTGAGTAAAGATGGGTAGATGTAAGATGTTATAGATGATGAGAGATGAAAGATGATATAGATGATGAGAGGACTTGACCTTAACGATGATATAGTCGTCTAACGGAGTATAGATGATGACCACAGACTATTCTACACAGTCCAGTGGAATGCTAGAAGGCTCGCAACATGTAGGTGTTTTTGAACTAAGTGTTCACCATGTGTACTCCATCCCCCCACGGTTACCTTATTGACATATAATGCTAAGGAATCCCTTGAACATATTGTCTATCTCAACGATAATCCTTAGGATAGGTCCCCGAAATTAGATGCTTTCGGAACAGAAAGTCAGGATAACATGATTGGGTTATCGGGTTGAATGTTTTGATGAAAATATATAATAAAAAAGATATTATTATTGTGGGTTGAAAACCTTATGTGCTCACCAAGATGCCAAGCCAGACCCACTTTGTTTCTTGTATCATAAGTAATGGCATGAGAGCACAAGTATGATGGATTTATGGATTATAGGCCAGTAGAATAAAAGATGTTTGTAAGGCCTGCATTATTTCCGTTTATGAGTATGTATTGTATTGACGATGACATCCCAATATTTTTAATATAATAAAATACATTTCTTCAGGAAATGTTTTGACAATATCATTATCATGTTATTGGGAAAAATTCTGCAATATTATTCTTTAAAAATGATACTCTGATTTTAAATAAGCATAAATAAATCGGTCTTTTCTGGCCGTGAAGTTGGGGATGTCACAACTTCTAACCTCCCAAGAGGAACCATAGCCTTCAAAGGTTGTATTTTTTTCTTCCCATGGTTGTGTTAATCTTTCCATGTTTGCAAAATGATCCTTAATGGGTTAAAACAATTTTAAGTTTATTCAGAATTTTAAATCTTCCATTGCCGTTTCTACCATTTTAGAAATTGGATTTTTGAATAAAGCCCAATACTTCCTTCTTTTCCTCAAAAATTCTATAGAAAAGTTCTTTGATGCTGATCTGGGAAAAGATAGCCACCAATAATCACAAATAACAACAAAAAGCAAAACGAAGAAACTAACGTGTGACTCGCGTCAAAGAGTAAATTCCACACCGGCCGCGTGACTTTCATGCATGTGGTTTTCGGGTTTTTTCAACAATTGTGCTTCTGCACTAATCTTTTGTCCTCGTTCTTCAATTACCCATTCTATTCCATTGTTAATTAAGCCCAAATATGCAAACATATACTCCATAAATATTCATCTTCTAATCCACCAAGTCCAAGTTTCTTTCATATAATCTTCATAGTAAGCTCCAATGACATCAGTATTAAATCCAACTCTCTTCGATAGGTCCCAACAATTCTAATCATCCGTTTGTGCTTCATTTGTCTTCCGAATCTCCCCCATGCTTTGCTCCATTTTTCTAAATATCTACTATTAAGCTCAAAAACTAGAAAGTACCCGAAATAGAAAATAACAAAAGGAAAAAATGCATGAAGTTTAACTAAAAATAAAATAAAATATGTTAAAATAAACTATATAAAGAAGTGAATAATATGAACCTATCACAACGTTAACTGAATTTCTTATTTCAAAATCTATAAAACGTAAGTTATCTACTCCGTATACACCGCAACAAAATGGTGTGGTTGAGAGGCGTAATAGAATTCTTGTAGAAGTTGCTTGTTTAATATTAAACTTTGCCCACTTATCATTATCCTTTTGGGCTGAAGCAATCTCTATGTTGTATTTTCTCCAAAAACGAATCATCATCAACAAACACCTCAACAAAACTCCATACGAAGGTATGAACAATTGCAAACTTAATGTCAAATTCTTTAGAGATTTTAAATGTAGGTGTTTTGTAAAGAACAACAAAGATCACTTGACAAAGTTCAAATCCAAAGCCTATGAAGCCATTCTCCTTGGATATTCAACCAACACGCTAGCTTATCGAGTGCTTAATTGCCATGCTAGAATCGTTAAGGAAAGTTTCAATGTTGAATTTGATGATTATTTAACAAGACCATCGAAGAAGACTTTGACGAATCAGATTGGATCATAGCAATTCGATAAGAATTGGTAGTGTTTGAGAGAAACAAAATTTGGTCCTTAGTTCTTAAACCAAGAAAATAAA
The DNA here is from genome assembly GCF_002870075.4 of Lactuca sativa. Lineage (NCBI taxonomy): Eukaryota > Viridiplantae > Streptophyta > Magnoliopsida > Asterales > Asteraceae > Lactuca > Lactuca sativa. The sequence continues at coordinate 120,098,534 of NC_056631.2, read as the reverse complement.
AAGTAGTCGAAATTAGGTGGGTATTCAGAAACAAAGTTGATGACTCTGGAGCCGTCATTCTTAACAAGGCAAGATTTGTGACTCATGGTTTTCGCCAACTTAAAGGCATCAATTATGAAGTGACTTATGCAAATGTTGCTCGATTGGAAGGGATGCATATCTTTCTTGCGTATATTGCTCATAAAAGTATTAATGTGTATCAAATGGATGTCAAAAGCGTCTTTCTCAAGGGTGAACTTAAAGAAAAGATATATCTATGAAAAACTCCATATTTCATGAATCCAGACTTTCCACATTACCTCTATGAATAAGGATGTGTGTGTTTTAAAACAAGCCCTCATAGCTCGGTATGAAACATAATCGATTTTTACCGACTCTGGATTCAAACGAGGCATTGTTGATCCCACCTTCTTCAAGAGATCAAATAAAAAGCATTTAATGCTCGTGCAAGTGTATGTTAATCGCTAGTTTTCCGATCTATGAACGAAACAATGGTAGCAACCTTCACAGAGTTAATAACCATCAAATTCAAAATGAGCATGAATAGAGAATTAAGCTTCTTTGTAGGACTTAAAGCAAACCAGGTGGTATTTTCATTCATAAAGAAAGATATACTAGCGATTTGTGCAAACTATAGGGACCAAAAATATAACTTACTCTAAAAATTATAAAAATAAAATAAAATATTGAAATTCTTTGGTCTCTACATTAAGTTAATTGACATTAAACATTGTTCAAGAAAAAAGATTCTAAATGTATTTCTTTTGAAGGAAAAACTAATAATTGATAAACGAAGACTTTTAATAAATATTAGTACAACTGTCTTGTTATATGATTCTAAATTCTAAATGGCTTTTGTATTGGTTTAATTCGTTATTAAAAGGAGTTGTTGGGATCCTTTGACAACTCGTTTTAGCATGTATCAAATTTCAAATGAAACGAAATAACAATATTTTAACAAATTTAAAGATAAGCTTGCGTTTTTGTCTTTTCTCAAGGCTAGAAGTCAACGAGTTATAACAAGTTGGTGTTGATTCCTTTGACTATATATAAATATTTCTACTAGTAGAATAAATATGGTTGCTTCCGATACTATACCTGTATAAATTAGATACATGATTTGCCAAGTCTTCAGAATGCAGATCCATGGAATCCGTAAAGTTAGAGCTCATCCTCCACTCTGCGCAGGGCCTCAACAACGTCAAAAAGATGGGCACCATGGACCCATACGCCGTCATTTGGATAGCCGGAAACAACTCTGATTCCAAAGTCAAAACAAATACAGCGAAGAACAGCGGCTCAAATCCAGTCTGGGATGCCCACGTTGAATTCAACATAGAACACGATGCCTCCATGCAGGAAAACCTCATCCTCGTCTGCGAGATCAAGCATAGTGGAACAGTGGTTGACAGAAACATTGGCAAAGTCCAAGTTCCTCTCAAGCATCTCCTTTCCGTAGGTGCTTCCGAAGAAAAGGTCAGTTATCCAGTGATGACTTCGTCTGGTGCAGTGGAGGGGACAATCATCATTTCCTATACAGTAAAAAACTTACAGGAAAGTATCGCAGGCAGCTCTAGTTCTACTGATGAGGAGCCCTCGGATCCTTTACCAGAGGAGCCTTCGGATCCTGTCCCAAATGAGCCTCATCAGACTAAAAAAAGCAAAAACCGTCTGATAAAGAATGTACTGCATGCATCAACGGCTATGGCAAACTCTCTAGCCATCGTCAGCAGTGCGTTGACCCTCAGCGGCGACCGAGATTAGGTGGTTTTAAGTACGCGCGTTGACTCTCACCGCCGCACGTATCTGTATGTTATTAAGTACATGCGTTGTCTATTATGTTTATTTATGTATGGATTATGATGTGTATGCAATTATGGATGTAGATTTCTGTTGTATACTTATGCATTCATTTGCGTATAAAAAGAGCGCATTTGTATGTTTTGAACAATAATAATAAATTAATTAAGGTACAAATATGAATACATCCGTTTAGTACGATAGATACGGAATACATACCTATGATTCATCGGAAATGCCTAATAAAGTCCACGGAGAAATTCCATTTCAAAAAGGAATCTTAAGAAAAATCTAAATGTTTTAAGAAATTATAAAAAAAATTAATAAAAAAGTCCATAAAACTAGCTAATTTATTCACTTTAGTTTTTTTAATCTTTTCAAGTAAACAACCTATGTTGCACGTCAAGTTGAACATTTTTGGTGAAATTGAGTGTCACGTTAGTTTGTTATGTTGAATTTAGCCTTTTTAACCTTTTCAAGTAAACTGCCTATTTCACACACCAAGTTGGAATTTTTGCCAACGTAAATTGTCTATATGACGCGCCAAGTTGAATTTTTACGTGGCATCTGCGTGACATGTGAGTTTGTTATCTTGTTATGTTGAATTGAGAAATGAAGGTGAACGTGCAAGAAAAGTGAGCAGCAAGAATTGAACTTGTGTGCTCATATAGAAAGGGTCACAACCATAACCACCAAGCTAAATATTGTTTCATGTCCTTAGCTCTAATTTCATTTATATATATATTGATAACTCACAAAACCATAAAGAGGAAAAAGGAAGCAAGAGGATTCAAACACCAAACTTCCACTAGCAAGTACCTAAAACTGTGAAACAGAGAATATCGTATGTATTTTTTAGTTCTTTACAATGGGATACACAGTGCATAAATAGGTAGAGAATAAAACTGTGAATCGGGGTTAATGCCCTTGACAATGAAGGAGAGGATGATGACTTCCCCAGGATCACCGACAGTTGTTTTTTTGTGAATGTTTTAAGTTTAGTCTTTGCCATGTAGGATCTTGGCGAAAAAATAAGGTGGCCAAGTAAATGAGACAAATCGAGTGGCTAGAAATACAAGTCTAAATGGTGTGCATACCACGATGATTTTGGCCACATCACTAATGATTGCATAGCCCTTAGAAAAGAGATTTGATATCTCTTAAGCAAAGAACACCTTAAAGAGATCCTAGGAAGACGAAAAGAAAGATCGAAAGAAAATGAGTGGGATCCTGAGAGGATCATGGAAAAACCACGATCCTCTCCTCATGACGCCAAGGTAATCAATTTTATTTATGGAGGATCTGACATCCGTAGAACTTCTTATTATTCAGTTATAAGGCATGCCAAAGCGTCAAAGATAGAAAGGTAAGAAAGACCCTAAAAGAACGTGTCGATAACAAACAACAATGATATCATCTTTGACGAACAGGATAGAAAAAACACCCAATTCCTCGATCCTCTAACCAGGATCCCAATCCAAACACTCAGGATCCTCAGAGACATTTTTTATAAGAATAAAACTATAAGATGAATAGATTCAAAATCGGTAGAGAAATCAAACAACAAGAATGGAGATTAAAGTTGTGTTGAATGATTAAAAGCACTATCTTAGAAGCGCTCGATTAAGAACTGCTATTGTAAAGCCAGAGTAGGGTTACAAGATCATAACAAAACACGGTGCATGCAAGCAATATTTATACTCTAACCCTAGCACATTAATACTGTAACACCGTAAAAATTAAAACAATTTTTTTTTTGCATTCTCAAACACATTTTCCAAACACATTCATTAATAAAATGTCATAGTATCATATCTTTGTTTCACAAAACATCCCCCAAGATCGAAATACATAAAATCCCATGTGTGTGTACGAATCAAGCCGACGCCTTCCCACGGTCATCACTGGTACCTGAAACACATAACACGTAACACTGTAAGCATAAACTTAGTGAGTTCCCCAAAATACCACTCTAACACATTTCAGCCACTCAAGGCTACAACTCTGTTTGACCCTCTGGTCAATATGTCTCAGTGGGACCCTCTAGTCCCAACTCTCTGTGGGCCCTCTGGCCCTAACTCTGTGGACCAAAAGGTCCTAACTCTATGGACCCACTGGTCCTAGCTCTGTAAACTCTGAATCATGCATATCAAATATCACAACAATTATCATACATAAATAGCATGTTAATACACTGGCACATAGCTCTAAAATATACTGACACTTAACCCTATTACCACTCTAGGTAAGGTATAGTGAGAAGACTCACCTCAGGCGTCTCGGTAAATCTCTGACTCGGTGGAAATATTTCCTAGCCTCCGCCTATTCACATAAAGTAAATACACTCATAAGTATAACTCTCGAGACTAGACTCAACCTTCCATTGGCACCCTCAGAAGGGTAAAAGACTATTTTACCCCCCTCTTGACACAAGTACTCCATTGTTGACCAAACCCTAAAAGTCAACAAAAGTCAACGGTCACACTTTGACCCTACTCGCTGAGTGCACTCTAGTGACTCGGTGAGTTCACACATGTCCACTAACTCTTTGTCCCGCTTGGCAGGCCGAGTCCCTCCCTATGCTAGACGAGTCATACCAGGCATGAATCGCGGGGCCACCCCGACTCAACTCGCCGAGTCTCAAGAACAACTCGACGAGTACCGCCTTGAATTCCAGTCCTCTAACCCCCTTCTGACTTACTGAGTCATCCCCCAACTCGACAAGTCTACTCACTGAGTAATTTACGTGAAACCCTAACTCTACTCGCCGAGTCTCAAGAACAGCTCGGCGAGTTCATGCCATGCACAAACTCTACTGACCTCCTGAGGTCAGATCTGTGTCCCTAAACCATAGATTTGGCCTCCCCAAGCATGAATGTCACGTAAAGTCTGAATCTTGATGCTTATATATCAACAACAAGGCATCAAAAGGAGATTTAGTCCCAAAAATGGTAACCTAAGTCCAATAACCCCAAACTGATCCATAAAGCTCCAAGGGTTAAGGTCTCTGGACCTCTTTGAGTCCAGATCCAAGGCACAAACTCGAAGAGGGACCATTTTCTCCACATAATCACTCTCCAAAGGGGTTAGAAAACCCTATCTCTAATGATCAACACCAAAACTGAAGGAGGTTTGAACTATTACCTCAAAATGAAGTCTCTGAACTCTGGAACTGCTAGAATCGCACCTCCTCTTTGCTCTTGGTCACCTTCTTTTTGCTAAACCAAAGGTACAAGGATCAAAAGTGACTTCTTCTTCCTCACAACGATTTGGCTCACTTAGGGTTCTCTCAAGGGACTGGTAGCCGCAATGGGAGGCTATAAGTGCCCTTAAATAGGCTCCAAACCCGGGGGGATTAGGGTTTCATTAAACAGCGTGGACTCGCCGAGTCCGGACGTGAACCCGGATGAACATCCGCGACCATACCCGGAGAGTCTTGGCTCCAACTCGCCGAGTTCCTCTACAAATTCCAAAATAATTAAATAAAATAATATACCTGGGAATCCGGATGTTACAAATACCATGTAGTGTGCCAACCCGAACCTTTTTTCGTTACCGTTAATCAATTTCCGTTAATAAAATTTGAATTTTATTGAGTTCCGTCAAATTCCTTTGGTTTGGAAAATCATTTAGTTATATAATTGAACTTTATATAAATGAGTCGGGACCAAAATCACGCGAAAAACCAAACATTTTTCGGCCTGAGCGAAGTTTACGGTCGTAAACCTGTGTACGGCCGTAAACCCGTTTGCGGTTGGTGTCAGGTGGACCCCACTACCGACCATACCCCCAGCCTATATATACGGGACCCCCACCTTCATTTTAACCTTCTTGGTCGAAAAATCTCTCCTTCTCTCTCTCAACTATTGACCGTAAACACCAAAAACACCCTTTTTCTTCTGAAAATAATCGAGAATCGTCATTGGGAGTTGATTTGGAGCATCTAGAACATGTTTTTCATTGAATCCAGCATCCTTGTTCTTGAGTGTACGGCCGTACACCCTTCAAATTTGCAAATATTCATTGACCATAAACCAGTTCACGGTCGTACACACTTCAAACCTTCAAAGGCCGTAAACCCTTCAAGAGGAAGTTCACGGCCATAAACTCCCTTCACGGCCATAAACCCCATTCATGGCCTTAAACACTTCCTAAGTGGTGAAAAACCCGCTTTCCTCGATTCAATCAACTCCCGGTAGCATTCCTTAACCGAAAGCAAGTGTTTTTCTAACACTTTATCTAACGAGATCGCTAATTTAGATACATACATGTATTTAATTGTTATTAGGATTCCGTTAAGCGCCACATACAACAACTAGAGGGTCTTCATTTCTAGTTTGTTGATTCGAAGCTTGCACGCAACTAACAGTGAGTTCATACCCCTAAGCTTTTACCATTTTTAATGTTTTAAGGGGGGGGGGGATACAAGCCAAACACAAATGATATTTGTGAACTTATACAAAAGAATTTCAACATGATTAAAACTTATGCAATTGATGCAACCAAAAGAGTTCCATGTTTTATAAAATATTTACATATCTTATCCCTTTTGTAACATGCCGAGCATAAGGGACGTTTTCAACGTACAACCATAATTGCATAGTTTTTACATCAATATACGAAGCAAGTACACGAAATACAGGCAAACTATAATAGGTATAGTTTGGGGTTTTCAATACACAGTTTTTACGAATTCAGAGTTATACATTGCTAAACATATAAACTATGACAGATTTAGTTTATGATATACATTACTACGAGAGTAAAACATTTAATAATTATTTATGTATAATTATTACGTTATACAATATACATACAGATTCAAGTACAAAAGAACCATACAGAACTACACGGAAACTAGTTAATACAGGATTGTGAGACAACACTTTAATTGTGCCTTTCGAGGTACATATTAAACCCTATCATAGTATAACCAGAGTCTCCTGGAGGGAGAGCGTGAAATATGTGAATAGATCTATTCGGGACTGACAATCCCACACATGAACTGCTAGCTACAGTTAGGCAGGCATGCCTGGGGTGACAAATGTCATATATGCGACACTTGAACAACTTCGTAAAGGTCACTAGGTCATATCAAGCATGGTTATACGACTCACAATAGTATAAACTAACATTTGTTTACGGGATTTCATTCTTCATTACATTTATTTTAATTAATAGAACTACTATACATTACACTGGAGGATTCCAGGGATACAATACTCGGTTTTATTTTAAATAATAAGACTATTATACATACTGGTGGTCGTCAGGGTTTTCAAACAAAATTTTATTTGAAATAATAAGACTATTATACATACTGGTGGTAGTCAGGGTTTTCAAACAGAACATATAGTCAAAGTTTTCAAATAGAATATACTATACATACTGGTGGTAGTCAGGGTTGTCAAACAGAACATATAGTCAGAGTTTTCAAACATAACATATTATACATACTGGTGGTAGCCAGGTTTTCCAAACAAAACATACTATACATACCAGTGGTAGTCAATTTTTACGAACAAAAAACAGTAACGAACATTCATGTTAGAAAATATTCGATTTTCTTGGGAAACATGCATACATTTTTACAGAATTCAATGACTGGTTTTCACTACAAAAACATTCTTCTGAACTCACCAGGTTTACGCTGATACTCTTTCAAAACTGCTTGTATTCTCAGGAAATCCATAGACAGGTACATCACACAGATTTTGAGAAGACGGAGCGTATAGAGTCACGTCTTTTACTTTTGGGTTATACTTTTGATGTATAAAAACATAAATCAAACAGATGTAAATATTTATCATATATTTAATGTAATGGTTGTGTTTACTTTGATTACTATGATGCAATTGTTGTGATACTACATATGACGTCATCCACCCCCGAATGTTTCCGCCTTTCCGGTTTGGGGGTGTGACAAATTGGTATCAGAGCTTTTGTTTATAGTGAATTAAGTATACCGAACCTTACACAGTATACAACTATAAACACTAAGGGGCCGAAGTGCTCTGAACTAAGAGTATACTTTTTAAAATATAAGTATTTTATAAGAAGTATACAAGTATACATACGTACCAGAAACAGTATTATAAGTAGAACAAAACAAAAAGTATTTGGATCTTGGATACTGCGGTTAAACCTGGATAGTTATGTAATCATGTATGGGATCAATATAGCCTGATCAACTATATTTATTTGAAACATGACCGACATGTGTCTGGAAGTGACCAAGGTGTTGCAACAAGCCTAAAACTTACCAAGCTATATACTTCAAGATATCGATAGAACAAAGCATACAACTTAAAATACTATAGGAGTATTTTAGCTAGAACTGAATACAGTGTAGAGATTCATTTCAAGTATTGCTACTTATTCCTTCCTAGAAATTGTTTACTTGCATTGGTAACCTTTATTTGTTTATCGCTTAGTTGAACACTTTATCCATCAAACTAAGATATATCTTGTTTCATATATTTTGATTCAAATATCTAGAGGACTTACCATCCTCTTCTTCCTGATTATTTTAGAACAAGATGCCTCCCAGAAAGAGACCCAACAGAAAGAACAACAACCCTCCGCCACCACCTCCTCCTCAGTTCGATCCTGCCATGTTCCAAGCAGCAGTTACTGTCACACCCCAAAACCAAGAACGGCGGAAATGTTCTGGGGCGGAGGACGTCATGTAAAGTATCACAACATAGTATAACAGTAAATAAGCAAACAACATCATCCATTGCATTAAATATATAATTTTAATACAAGTGTGTTCCATACAGTTATAGACACTAAAAAGTAAATCAAAATAATAAGATGAGTCTTGGATGCACTCCATCTTCTCAAAAGCTGGCCTCGGTACCTGTCTACTGTCGACCTGAGAATACAAGTTATTTTGAAAGAGTTTATCAGCATTAAGTTGGTGAGTTCATAAGTATTTTAGTGTCGGTGTTTGTATCAAAACGTTTGAACATGGTTTTAAGTATGAGTTTGTAAAAGGGATGTAAATGTTTGTAAGTGTTTGTAAAAGTTTGAATCTCTCAGAAAAACCTATATTTTCTATTAAAGTAGCCTTCTACCAAGGCGTAATTGTTTTGTACGCTCGTTTATTGTAAAAGTGTGTAATTTCCCAAGTGTAACTATCATTAACAAAATATAGTTTGTACATTAATGTTTAAGTGAAATAATCACTAAATATATGTAAAGGGTAAATTATTGTAGTACAGTAGTGTTGAATTATAGGAACTACTGTTGTACTAACTACCTTAAACCGGATTTATATTAAGGTATCATGTGATTAATTGTACCATACTATCGACTGGGTAAACAACGACTAATGTAGGTCGTAAAAAAAATGACGTTTGGCACCCGCAGACCTGCAGGTCCGGCTGTAGCTAGCAACAAGGTGTAGGATAGTCAATCCAGTATAGATCTATATGCAAACTCACGCTCTCCCTTCAAGAGACTCTGGCTACAACTCGGGCCATGACATTAAAGTCATGCTCCGATACAGTGGATCATAATTGTTAACGTATTCATGTATATGTAATGTAAGGTTACTCGTTCTAGTATCGTTGTATATGTTCTCTTTCTAGTATAGTTGTATATGTTCTCCTTCTAGTATAGTTGTATATGTTCTCTTTCTAGTATAGTTGAATATGTTCTCTTTCTAGTATAGTTGTGTATGTTCTCTTTCTAGTATAGTTGTATATGTTCTCATAGTAATAAGTACTGACTCATGAATGAACTAACTCATTGATCTAGCAATAGTATAAGTATGATCCTGTGTTACCCCGATGGTAACTTACTAATGATGTAACTAGTACGCATGAATATGGAAGAACTTTTAATGACTATATATGTACACATGATATATAATTAATATTGAAACGACCTTCGGACGGCTACCCGATATCCCACCAGACCACATCCAAATCGAGGAAAAGGAAATAGGGTGGGCGGCCTTCCTAAGCCTTTTAAACATTTCTTATATAATTATACATATACGGGCATGCAATTTATAATAAGTATAACAAAGGTTAAGTATAAGCATTTGATAAGTAAAAGAGTTTGTAAAGCAGTTTGAAGTAAAACAGTTTGATAAACAGTTTGAATAGTAATAAAATTATTGTTTTATAGTTATTAATCACATGTGATTGATGTAATAACTATAAGTATTCAACTTGTATTCCCCCCCCCCCCATTAAAGCATTTAAAACATTTAAAGGTATTTCAAAGGTTATTTAAGGGGGTATGAACTCACTTGAGGTGAGTGGGTTGGATTGAAGTGTCGGGTACGGTGCTTGGTGACAAATGAAGACTTGTACACACGCACGAGCCTAGTTATCATATGATGAACATATATATAACTAATTAGCCAATTTATAACTAATAAATTAAGTTGGGACACCCTAGAACATGAAAACACTTTGTTTCAAGTGTTAAAGTGTTGGATTAATGTCTAAGTCCATAACTATATTTGGTATGTACTTGACTCGACCCGGCATGGTCCATTTGGGTTGCACTTCACCGATACAATTTATATGGATAATATTTTGAGAATAGTATGTTTATGATTAATATTAATATATTATAAGTTCTAATATATTAATATGGAATCATATTATTTAATTAGTATTGATCAAGAATTAATTTATAATTAATTAAGTGATCAAAAGTAACTAATTAAATATGGACTCTTATATATATGGAATGGGCCAAGTTCATTTAGGTTGGGATAAGCTTTCATGGATAGTCCATGGAGTGTTTAACCCATGGATCCTAGGAAATGAAAGGTCATGGGTATTAGGGTTTAACCCTAATCCTCCACACTATATAAAGATGTTCTTGGTTGGTGAAATTGGCACTAGTGTGGTACACTAAGAAGGGCTAGCCAATTTCACTAGAGAGAACCAAGTATCCATATTCTCTAAAGTCTTCCAAGGTGTTTTGGTGATTTGTGATTCCATTTGAGGCTTCCACACTATTGGGGCTAAGCTCTTAAAGCTTGAAGACATCAAGCTACATCAAAAGGTACGTCATCTAACTAGTACTTTGTAGTATAAGAACTTCATAATATGCTAGTTAGGATTAAAGCCTTGGAAAGTTCTTATTTGCATGTATTATAGAGAAAACATAGATCCAAGGTATTTAGGGTTGCAAGTACACCATAGGAGTGTTAGAATGCTCAAAACCCAACAGTGGTATCAGAGCCTAGGCTTGTTTTCAATTATACTTGATGCAAATTGCTGAAAAATGATGAAAAACTCGATTTTCTGGCTTTCTGGGCACTGGACTCGCCGAGTCCACTGATGAACTCGCTGAGTCCATGAGTAAAATCATCCTACTCGCCGAGTAGGTTCATGCACTCGACGAGTAGGAGCCCCAGACAGCATATATTCGACTTTTTTGGCTAGAAATGGACTAGGAACATTACCCTAAGTTGTTTTTGAACTTATAAACTTGTTTTTGATGTGGTAATGTTCTTGCTAATCCAATTTCAAAGATAATTGTCAATAGATTCATTTTTTGAATTAGTTTAGTGATTAGGCTAATTACATGAAAAAGTTTGATTTGAATTATCTTGTTCTTATGAGTTGCTTAGATTAATAGAAAGTTATGTGAAATTATTGTTTTCAATCCAAATTAATCTAAGAGTTGATTCTAAAATGTGTTTTTGTAACTTGTCCTCAAGTTATATGAAAAGTCACATTTAAGTTTCATAAAACTCATAAAAGTTGGCAATGGTTACAAAAGATGAAGAGTACGCCTTATTCACGAAGCCGGTCTATAAGGTGGGTATAAGGTTGTTGCCTATAAAATGGCAACTTAATGGGTGTCCACTCTCACCCACCGCTTGCTTGACTGGTGGAGGGTCGTTAGCTGAACAGGTTTGACAGGACTATAATTCTCCCTTCATTAAAAGTATTAATGATAAATACTAAGTAACTAATCCATGAAATTACACTTTGCACTTTGTTTAAGTCGGTTAGTGGAGCGTGTGTGGTTAACCCGCACACTAACTCGTATTTAATAAGGTAGGCAAAGGGTAACTTAATATTTATCATAGTATCGATGGAGCGTGTGTGGTTAACCGGCACATCGATTGAGGGGTAAACACTTAAGAGTACCAAGTAATTTGCATGGTTACTTCACACCTTGTTTTGTGATCCTCGGCATCCCAGTCAGAAAACCTGAAGGGCACACTCGAGATTGAAACATGCAATTGAACAGTTCAATGAATCTCAAAGATCTAGGAGTTTCAAAACCAATTAAAAAACCTAATTATTATTTCGTTTTTCATGTTGGAAATTGGTGAATCGTCATTCACCTACCTTCAAATATTTTATAGCTTGGATTACGACATCCCTCTTCTAAGTTATAAAATAGTTTGTTGGGTCCTAGCCTTAATATTTCATATTGGGTGTCATATTAAGGACTTTAAATCAACTATATTGAATATCTCCCAAAAACATGTCTAGTTTAGACATTTATGATCTTCCCAAATCTCTTGAAACAAGCTTTCCTAAATGAAGATGATGTCCCTTGGAAATCATACTTCTTTCACCTCCTCCAATTATTCTCCCTAACCCACAAGTTCTTGAAAAGTTTAAGGTCACTCAAGCCCTATTGGCAAGGCAAGGTTTAGGTGTGGTCACATCTTGGAGGTGTAGTCACATATTGACAAGCCGGGAGAGTTGGGTGTCAAAGTCTTGAGAAAGTTGGTGGTTCAATCATTTTCTAAGTCACATAGTGAGTTCCTTTGGGACACCTATGAAACAGACTATGACAAGACCCTTAATGATCTTAACTATTTGTTAAGATCAACTTCCTTAAAACTTGATGGACATTGACAATAGTGACATAGGAAATCCAGAAAAGCATTCTCTTCCCAATGGAAAGGGATCAGCCGTAGTCAACTCGTTTGACCAAATGGTAAAGAGAAAAGCTAAGTTTGTGATAGTCTCGTGTACCATTATCAAAGGGTCCATATGTTTATATTGCCAAAGAAAGGGGCATTGGTTGCGAAGCTGCCAAATTTACCTAAGGATGTTAACGTCAATAAGTTTGACACTACTTCAGATAAAGTCCACTATCTAACTCTGCTAAGTTTCTATTCTGAGATTCTTGATACATGATGTGACTGGGTCACATGGTGATGTTTTAAGAATGAAAGAAAAGTGAAGAAACTTAAAGAAAGAATATGCTGAATCTGATGGCGTAGATGGATTCTATCGCATAGTTTGAAGATCGGATTCTTGAGCTACTTCTTAGGAGTTATGAGATATTGCTTAGGAATAGATAACAACAAGTTTTCATATGGATTGTAAGGATAAGTTTTTCCGCATAGTTTTAAAATAAAAGAAAATTTTTGATTTTATTTATTTTAAAATATCCTTACAATGGCATTTGAGGAAAAATTGTTGCTTATATGATTCCATTAATAGCAATAGTGGAAATATGAAATTGATTCTTTCATTTGTGGTAATGTCTAAATTTACCAAATAAGGAAAGATTCTCATCACCCAAGTTTCAATTGGACCGGAACTTGGAATCATGCAAGTTGTATAGCATGATGAATGAGAACTTTCAAGTATTGGAAAATTAAGACTAATTACTTGTTCACATGGATGTGTGAGTCAAGTGAAGGACTAAGGGATCGAGTACACAGTCTTGTGCACTGATTAAGTCCACCATAAAAGATCGATAAGATTATTCGTCATAATTTACTATAGCTCGGTAAATATGGTTATACTTACAAGCTTAAGTGTAATTCTGAGACATTGGAAAAGGTTCCAATGTATGGCAGAGCGAATAAGAAGAATCAAATTAGGCAGAAGGATAAAAGTTTCTCAGATCTGAAAAGATGGGAGAGAGTACTTTCGTATCAGTTTTGTGATCATCTTAATGATATAGAGACCTTATCACAATTTATCCTCTAAGAGCCTTCTTATAGCTAAGAAGAGGAACTTGAATTGTTGAAGTGGTTAAATCAAGAAGATGATTCATACTTCGTTCCAAAGACAATTCTTAGAGTTATACTCTAAGATTGTAACATGAGTGACATGTCTTAAAGAAGGTTTAAAACACTTGTCAAATGTAAGAGTAAAAGTTTTCTACTCTTGTACATTTGAAATTGGTAAGTTGTGATGTTTTGGATAAAACAAAGACCAACTTAGGCCAATTGTGTGAAGTTTTTGTCTTGATTAGAATCCACACTATCTCTTGGATGTTTGACAAGGGAGTGTTATATGTCAAGAGGACAGTGGGAGTCTTAAAGGTCTTGAAAGTCTCAAGAACTAATCAAGAATAAAACCTGAAGTTCTTCACTAGCACACGACTTGAGGTTTATAACCTATCGTGTTGACATATTCTGTGCCCATTCTAGTTAAAGTTGGATTTGCATATGAGTTCTTAGAGTTCTCAATTTGTTGCACAACAACTTGGAAGCAATGGCAAGCCCTTGAGCTGCCAGGTGGCAAGAAATTAAGATTGAGTTCAGTCCATATGAGTTTGGATTTGTCACTAACCTAGTCTTGTGATTATGGTTTTGACAATTCACATGGATAAGAACACATACACCATTAAATCTAAGTTTCATAAGGTTTCTCTCCGATTCATGGAAATGACGGTGAGGAAACACTTTCACTAAGTAAATTTTAGCTAGATAGCAATTGTGATATTTGCATTCTCAAAGTCGTTAGTGGAGCGTGTGTGGTTAACCGGCACACTAACCTGGACTTGTGAGAAGTGGCAAAAAGGTCTAACCATTATGATTACGGCATCCCTCTTCATAATTGTTTAGACACACCTATGAGCTATCTAAGGGAAGGTGTATGATTTTGATAAAGTCTTATCAATACAATCTAGTATCAGAAATCTGAACTTTTGTAAGAAAGTCAATGAAGTATTGATTTCTAGAAGTCCAACTGATTTCTGAGTACATGTCAAAGCTAGTGGGAGCATAAGTGTTATGCTAATAATCATCATGTTAGTGGGAGCATGATAATTATGATAAGTATTGCAAGCTAGCAATATTAATTATAGAAAACAAAAGATTTCAATTGGGAAAAGTTGTTTTGCTATAATTAAAGGAGAGGAAATTATACTTCATCTCAAATCTATAAGCTTAGATCGTTCATCTCAAATCTATAAGCTTAGATCGTGAGGTTTTAATCATTTAGTCAAGGATATATATATGAATTTCATGTTGGAATGGCTCAACATAAGGAAATTATGTATATGGGTCCATTATTTGCGTTCTAAAATTCGATTATGATTACGGCATCCCTTTTCATAATCTGAATTATGAGAACTTGGCAAATTGAAATGGAAATATTATAAAAAAAGACTGGTTTAGTCTTTATGTGAGACATCATGAATCGTGTCCCATATGCTTCGGATATAGGATTGATTATATGTGCTATATTCATCCTTTCTAAAATTTTCCAAATAACTGGGGCATTAAGAAGGGAAAAGGTTTTAGAACTGGATATGACTAAAAGGATTAAACAATTGTCGGGGACAATCTAAGGTTTACAAAATATTGGTTGCTGAAGGACAGTTGGAAGTATAGTGATAATTCTGGAAGGACCATATTGACATATTCTGAAAAGAGGCAACTCTTGTTTAGAAGTGATAGTCAAAATGGAATATGGAAATGGTTCAAAGTTAGAAAGTATTCAATCTGTAAGATTAGGAAACTTAATGCAAGAAGGATATTTCCAAGGAGTTGATCTCCTCTGGAATACTCTGTAATGGTTTTTTTGCCAAGTCTTAGTGAATTTGTGCATAATCATTACAAGAGGATCAATGCATATAAGTTTAGAATCTAACAGATTTCGGTAAATGGCATGAATTTGGAATTCTTGCATTTGCAGTAAGGATTTGGGAGTGTGAAAAGAGAATCATTGAAGTTATGTTCAATTGATCTAGTTCACAAAGTAAAGATCATAGACAAACATAGTATGCATACTTGGTGTGTGGCATGAATAGTGTTTAGAAAACATAGTGTACATGCTTGGAGCATGGGACAACTATTGTTTTAAATTCAAGAATAAAGTTGATAGCTGAAACAGTATACAATGAATAATGTGTAATCATATGGTGATAAATAAAAGGTGTTTTATTTATGTTCATAGGTTTTGATACCATATTGAATTCAATTATTATTGTGTTTCACTTTGCATGTTTTGACTTCCTGAATAAACTGGGTTATTCTTCCGGAATGACTAAGTTATTCAAACCATCCACAGTCGGTCATATGTTGGAAGTAGATATGAATTAAGACTGTCATGGGTTGGCTTGTAGAGGTCTAAGGTGTTGGACAAAGGGCTACAACACTCATGAGTGCTCATAAGTTCTGAGTATTGGATTCAACCCGCGCTCATTGGAATCACTTCATGGATTTTATCACGAGTGATCATGAGACGATAATATCTTATATTCTTCAAACCTAGAGATATGAGTTGTTACTATGAGTTGGTTGTACATTGATTGCACGGAAACGCATTTGGTAACTCGGTGCTATAAAACTTGTCTTTGTGTATGATTCAACAAATAGTAGAACAAGCCATATGAGTCGAAGTTTATCCATTCCTTTTACCTTCGGGATAAAAGCGATATCTGTGGTCCCCTCGATGATTTGATGATGACAAATGGAAGTGCTCGGCTGGGCCAGGACTGATTTGATTTGTTCAATTAGTCAGTCGTCATAAATCGGAAATCGGGAAACAACAAATGGATAGAGAAAATGATTATAATCCATGTCTCAGTCCATATGATATCTAGAATGGAGGAATATATGATCCCTTATCTAATGGACAAGTTCGTTGACAAGATCAGAGTTCGACAGCGAATTTTAGAGCTACGATTGCCAGTTAGGTTTGAAGTCATAGGCAATAATAGTTTTAGACTTATCCAAGTGGGAGACTGTTGGATTAATGTCTAAGTCCATAACTATATTTGGTATGTACTTGACCCGACCCGGCATGGTCCATTTGGGTTGCACTTCACCGACACAATTTATATGGATAATCTTTTGAGAATAGTATGTTTATGATTAATATTAATATATTATAAGTTTAATATATTAATATGGAATCATATTATTTAATTAGTATTGATCAAGAATTAATTTACAATTAATTAAGTGATCAAAAGGAACTAATTAAATATGGACTCTTATATATATGGAATGGGCCAAGTTCATTTAGGTTGGGCTAAACTTTCATGGATAGTCCATGGAGTGTTTAACCCATGGATCCTAGGAAATGAAAGGTCATGGGTATTAAGGTTTAACCCTAATCCTCCACACTATATAAAGATGTCATTGGTTGGTGAAATTGGCACTAGTGTGGTACACTAAGAAGGGCTAGCCAATTTCACTAGAGAGAACCAAGTATCCATATTCTCTAAAGTCTTCCAAGGTGTTTTGGTGATTTGTGATTCCATTTGAGGCTTCCACACTATTGGGGCTAAGCTCTTAAAGCTTGAAGACATCAAGCTACATCAAAAGGTACGTCATCTAACTAGTACTTTGTAGTATAAGAACTTCATAATATGCTAGTTAGGATTAAAGCCTTGGAAAGTTCTTATTTGCATGTATTATAGAGAAAACATAGATCCAAGGTATTTAGGGTTGCATGTACACCATAGGAGTGTTAGAATGCTCAAAACCCAACATAAAGATCACAAGGATTGCATCCGAGTGTTGGTAGGGCAAAGCTAGTGTGTTTGGAGTCCAATGGTAAACTCCCTTGGAGTTTACGTTTTTGATGGTCAAGACCTAGGGAGTTTACGGCAGTAAACTCTAGAGTTTACGGTCGTAAACTCTAGTCCTAATGACCATGTTTTGTTTTGTGGTTTAACAAGCCTATTGAAGCATTTCTACTAAGTGATTTGGCCTTTGGAAGGGACTAGGACCTCAAAAACACCCCTTGGAGGAGTTTACGGTCTCATGGACTTTTCCCTTTGGGTTTACTACCATAAACCCTCATGGAGAAGGGTATTGTTATGTTTTCAAGTCCTTAACACAATTAGGTAAGTGTATAAGCTAGTTTCTAAGCCTAAGGAAGGAAAATGACCAACTTATACACACTTTAGGGTGTTTATGATTTTAGGAGATCCCCAAACCGTAAACACCTATAATTGTTGGTTTTTGATGTTTTTCAAGGTTTAAACACAATAAGGAAAGGTTTAAGCATGTCAAGGATGGTTTATACATCAACTAGGAGTTATATTAGAGGCTTAGACACACTTTGGTGCCATTTATGGTGTTTACGGTCCAAGAACATTCTTGGACCGTGAACACCTCTAATCTTGTGTTCTTGACATAATTTCTTGATGTATAAATGTAATACTCGCTTAAAATCACTCAAGGATGGAAGCACTTACTATTAAAAGGCTTGATTTGAGCTAAAAGGCCAAGAACACTTAGTGTGTGTTCTTGGTGTTTTGGAAATCTAGACAAAATACACATATGAGTGCATGATTAGATGTATAAACACTAGATTAAGTGTTTTACTAACTTGAAATGGTTAGAACACTTACAAGATTGAAGATTTGGAATCAAAACTAGGATGATACTTGAAAGAGTTTTTGGAGTTTACTCTTTTGTGAACTTGGGGAGTAAACACAATTGACTAGACTTTTGGGGAGTAAACTCATACATAGGTATGAGTTTACGGTTTTTGGGCGATTTTTCACCCCAAACATAAAAGTTTTGTCGGGAATTTCTATGATGCGAGGTGTTTGCGGTTTTTAAAATTCAAAACCCGAGACGGCACTTTCTTTCACCTGTTCACTTAAAAATAATATTAAAATAATCAAATGCACTTTATATTTCTTTAAAATAAGAAATAATGACATTGAATTATGATACAAAGTGGTTGATTTTTAAGTTTGTCCGAATGGAAATTTCGGGTTGTCACATCATCCCCCTGTTAAAGGGAATTTCGTCCCGAAATTAAAGTCCAAACAACTAAAGTAGTTACAAATAACTAACCAAAAAGATGAGGGTATTTCAGTTTTATCTGATCCTCATGCTCCCAAGTGAATTCCGGTCCTCGCTTGGCGTTCCAGCGAACCTTCACAATCGGGATACGGCTTTGCTTCGTCTGCTTGACTTCTCGGTCCATGATCTCTACTGGTTCTTCCACAAAGTTGAGGCTCTCGTTGATCTCGATCTCATTGAGTGGGATTACAAGAGTCTCGTCTGACAGACACTTTTTCAAGTTAGATACGTGGAATGTAGAATGAACGTTACAAAGTTCGTCGGGTAGATTGAGCTTGTAAGCTACAGGGCCGATTCTTGCGAGAATCTCGAAGGGCCCTATATATCTCGGATTAAGCTTTCCACGCTTACCGAAGCGTATCAAGCCCTTCCATGGTGAGTCTTTAAGAAGGACTCGGTCTCCCACCTGGAATTGCAAAGGTTTCCTTCGCTTATCAGCGTAGCTCTTCTGTCGGTCTCTAGAGGCTTTCAATCGGTCACGGATCTAAACGATCTTCTCTGTCGTTTCCCAAATGATTTCTGGGCCTGTGAGAGTACTGTCAGAAACTTGCCCCCTAGCTAATTGGGCATCACCCACCTCAGCCCAGCATAGAGGGGATCTGCACTTTCGGCCATAGAGGGCTTCAAATGGAGCAGCCTTCATGCTCGTGTGATAACTGTTATTGTAGGAAAACTCGACAAGGGGTAAATGAGTATCCCATGCCTTTCCAAAGTCAATCACATAGGCTCTCAACATATCTTCCAGTGTTTGGATGGTCCTCTCACTTTGTCCGTCGGTCTGTGGATGGTAAGTTGTGCTCATGTCCAGCCTTGTTCCCAGGGAATGTTGTAGCGATTGCCAGAATCTTGAGGTGAACCTACCATCTCTATTGGAGATAATGGATATAGGTACACCATGTAGTCGTACGATTTCGCTTATGTATTGTTGGAATAGTGTCTAAGCCCGTAACTATATTTGGTATGTACTTGACCCGGTTGTGCATGGTCCTTTTGGGTTGCCTTCTCCAAAGCAACTTGACAAGGTAATTTAAGGAGAAAGAGAGAGTATTATGATTTATTAATATATTATAAGAATAATATATTAAAGGAGAAATCATATTTATTTAATTAGTATTGGTCATATATTAATTAGGAATTAATTTGGTGATCAAAAGAGATTAATTGAATAAAGGGGTATAAACTATCAAATGTATGATAGTTGAGTTTTGGGTTAAGGAAACCTAATGGGCTTAAGGGGGAACGAAATTATGATGGATATTCATCATATTTTCGTCCAAGGCCTTATTCCAGAAGGTTCCTTGGGCTGCTTGGTGGCTAAGATGCCCATTAGGGTTTAGACTGAAACCCTAGTAACTTGTAAGTATAAATATGACCCCTAGGGCATTGAATTGGGCTACCACTTGATTCTAAGAGAACCCTAGGCTGATTTCTAGCCTCTCTCTCCCTCTCTCATATTGCCTTCTTGCTTGTGGGGTTTGTGAACCATTAGAGGAGTTGCATTTGCGACTCTAAGCTCAAGAGAAGAAGAAAAGAAGATCTAAGCCAACAATTGAAGAGGTAAACATCTAGATCTGATTCTACATGTTGTTTTTGTTATTTGTATGCTAGAATAGGGTTTGTAAGTCTTGGAATCAAAGCATGTTCAATAGAGAAACCTAGATCCAAGCATTAGGGTTTGTATGAGCACATAGGAATGTTTCTTATGCATAAAACCCATCAGTGGTATCAGAGCTTTGATTGGTTTCAGTTGTATATGATGCTTAACTGCTTTATTTGCTGAAAATCAAGTTTTTGGCCTCTGCCCGACTGAACTTGGCGAGTCAGTATCTGGACTCGGCGAGTTGGCCCCTACTCGGCGAGTCCAGGTCTAACTCGGCGAGTCAGTTCGTCAGGCAGAGGGTATTTCGGGTTTTAGCTGTTGTTTTGACTTGGATTTGATGCTTAAATTGTTTTATGAAGTTAAAATCCGAATTTTATCTTAATTAAGTGATTATCCTTGCCAAAACAATATATAATTTCAAATCATTTAAATATTAGTTGTTTATATGATAAATATGGATTATTTAAAGTTATTTGGTAATTATCTAATGACTAAAACAAGATTAGGTCAAATATAGATAATTATGAAATTAATTGGTTAATTTGAATTATTTGTTATTTGATCCCTTGTATTTTGAAAAGTTCAATACTTGCCCTCAAGTTTTGAAATTTGAATTTATGATTAAAAGTTTAATTTTGAGTAATTTAAATTTCAAACCCTTAGAATTTTACAAGTTTAAAATTCAACCCTATACTATTATATATTATTACAAGTTTAATTAATATATATATATATATATATATATATATATATATATATATATATATATATATATATATATATGTATAACTTAAAATGATAGTCTTACCGTTAGTAGGCCTCATTCACGAAGTCGGTCTATAAGGTGGGTATAAGGTTGCTGCCTATAAAATGGCGTTTAATGGTTGTACACTCACACCTACCACTTGCTTGACTGGTGGAGGGTCGTTAGCCAAACGGGTAGGATAGGGCAACCCTCTCCTCATTAAAAGTATAATGTTGAATATAAAGTAACTACATGTTTTATAAATTCCCATTCCTAGTTACTTTAGGGTAAAATGTGAAAATGATGCTAATCCATGGAATTACACTTCGTACCCTTGTCAAACGTTGATGGAGCACGTGTGGTTAACCGGCACAACAATTTGGGGATGACATTGGTAGCGTAGGGTGACTCGAGGCTTGTCATAGATCAATGGAGCGTGTGTGGTTTACCGGCACATTGATTAGGTGATAGAGACATTGAGTGCACCACGTTGATTCGCATGGTTATTCACAAATTTGTTTGCGATCCTCGGTATCCCAGTCGCAAATTTGAAATGCATATCGAGATTTAAACATGCCATTGAAAAGTTCAATGAATCTCAAAGATCTAGGAGTTTTCAATACATTTAAAACCTAAATTGCCTTTTTCGTTTTTCATGGTGAGAATTAGTGAATCATCATTCACTTACCTTCAAATTATTTACTTTTAGAGTACGACATCCCTTTCTAAGTTGTAAATAATGTTGTTGGATCCTAGCCCTAATTTCTCATTTGGGTGTTTAATTAGGGATTCATTTATAATCAAACTTTGTTCCTTTCTTTTTCAGATGTCTGCAAACAACAACAACAACAACAACGCTTCTGGGTCATTCTCGTTGATGAACTTGTGTCAGAAAGTGACATTTGATGGTTCAAACTTCAACGAGTGGATGAGGTATATTCGCATGATCACACGCTACAAGGACAAATAATATGTCCTCTATGAAATGCTTGAGAAGATCATCCCAGATGTTGCTACTCCTGAGGAATTGGCTGCCTTTGAGGCCCATGAGCGTGATGCCACGAAAGTTCATTGCATCATGCTGGCCACCATGAACCTCGAACTCCAAAAGTCCTATGAGGACATGTATCCGTATGAAATGCATCAGGATTTGCTGGACAGGTATCACCAAAGCGCGAGGCAAGAGCGCTATGAGATCATTACTAACATGATCACCGCTAAGATGGGGAGTGGAGAATCCCTAACCTCTCATTTGCAAAAAATGCAGAGGTATATTGATCGTCTTCTCAAACTTAATGTTAAGTTTGATGAGGATTTGGCTATTGACATAATCCTCCACTCCTTGCCCTCCTGCTACAATCAGTTTAGGATGACCTACCATATGAACAAAGAGGAGGTCTCCTAGAGCAAGCTCCAAGGACTCTTGAGGACTGCTGATAGCAACCTCAAAGACAAATCCGTTGCACCGTCCCCTGCTGTGGCCGCTCCTGTGATGGCAATAGGTCAAGGAAAGGGTAAAAAGAGGAAGGCTCCATGTAAGAGCCACCATAAGGGAAAGCCCAGAGATGGTTCGTCCTCAAGTGGGACCAAAGCTGGCCCTGCTAAGCCCTCTTCCGATCCTAAAGAAGCAGAGTGCTTCTATTGCCACCAAAAGGGCCACTGGAAGCGAAGCTGCCCACAATATTTGCAGGACATAAGAGATGGGAAGATTAAGGCCACCTTTGAAGGCATGTATTCTATTAAATCTAATAACTCATCATTTGCTAGTTCATGGGTTCTTGATACAGGGTGTGGTTACCATATTTGTTCTGATATGCAGGGCCTAAAAAGAAGTAGTGAGATGGAACATGGGAAGATGAACCTGATTATGGGAAACAGAAGATTGTCGCCTGTGACCAAAGTCGGTGTTTATTCTTTAGTTTTAAGTAATGGGTTAGGGATAGACTTAGAAAATTGTTGTTATTCGCTAGATATGGCAAGAAACATTATTTCATTTCACGGGTTGTTTAGACAAGGTTTCAGATATTCTTTTGATAATAGTAATGGTTCTATTAACGTTTATTTGAATGGTGTGTTTTATTTCAATGCATTACCTTGTAATGGGATTTATGAATCTGTGATGATTGTTGATAATTTAGGAAATAATGTTTTGAATATTGATTTGTCTACTAGTCTAGACAAAGCATGCTTGTGGCATTGTCGCCTTGGCCATGTCAACAAGAAACGCATAGCCCAACTCCAAAAGGATGGAGTGTTGGAGTCATTCGACCTTAGGGACAATGACACGTGTGAATCTTGTTTACTTGGGAAGATGACCAAGTCACCCTTTACTGGCACTTGTGAAAGGGGTGAGGGTTTATTGGATCTCATACACACCGATGTGTGTGGTCCCTTTAGATCCACCACAAGGGATGCTTGCCGCTTCTACGTGACTTTTACAGATGATTATAGCAGATATGGATATATCTACTTAATCAAGAAAAAGTCGGAAACCTTTGAAAAGTTCAAAGAGTTTAAGAATGAAGTGGAGAATCAGCTGGGCAGGAAAATCAAGATGCTTCGGTCAGACCGAGGAGGAGAGTACCTAAGTCTTGAATTTCACGACTATTTAAAAGAATGCAGAATCATTTCACAATTGACGCCTACGAGGACGCCACAATTGAATGGTGTGGCTGAGAGACGTAATCAGACCTTGTTGGACATGGTTCGTTCTATGATGAGTCGGACTTCATTACCAATAGCTTTCTAGGGGTATGCCTCAGAGACTGCCGCCCATATACTTAAATTAGTTCCCACCAAGAAGGTTTCCAAGACTCCTCACGAGATGTGGACAGGGAAGGCTCCCTCGTTGGCACATATCAAGGTTTGGGGTTGCGAGGTTTTTGGAAGAAAAGAGACTCACGATAAGCTAGAACCTCGTAGTGAGAAGTGTTATTTCATCGGCTATCCACAGAAGTCTTTTGGCTACCTTTTCTATAGACCGAGTGACAATGTTGTCTTCGTAGCTAGAAGAGGAGTTTTCCGAGAAAAGGAATTGATAAGCCAAGAAGACAGTGGGAGGAAAATTGAACTTGAAGAGATTCAAGATCAAAACGATGAAGGAACCTCTAACACTGGCACTCAACTTGAGGAGGAAACTCTTGTTGAGCCTATTGACGAGTCCTTACCTCTTCGACGTTCCACTAGGGCTAGTGTTCCACCCCAGTTTTATGTTTTTCATATTACTACTGAAGGGGATACATTTATTAGTGATGGTACACTAGTAAATTTGGATGAACCTAGCAGCTATAAGGAAGCCATGGCAGGCCCAGAGTCTGCGAAATGGAAAGAGTCGATGAACAGTGAGATTCAGTCCATGTACGACAACCAAGTTTGGAATTTGGTTGATAATGTACCGGGTCGTAAGACAGTCAGGTACAAGTGGTTCTTCAAGAAGAAGACGGACATGGATGGGAAAGTGCATACTTATAAAGCGCGATTGGTTGCGAAGGGCTTTACTCAAACTCCCGGAGTTGACTATGATGAGACTTTCTCACCAGTTGCGAAGATAAAGTCTATTAGGGTGATGCTTGCCATAGCTGCATTTCATGATTATGAAATATGGCAGATGGACGTGAAAACTGCTTTCCTTAATGGAAAGTTGGCTGAGGATGTCTACATGAATCAGCCAGAAGGTTTTGTCGATGCGAAGCATCCAAATAGAGTATGCAAGCTTGAGAAATCCATTTATGGATTAAAACAAGCGTCTCGCAGATGGAATCTTTGTTTTGACGAGAAGGTTAAAGAGTTTGGCTTTCTACGAAGCGAAGATGAATCTTGTGTGTATGTCCAAGCCAGTGGGAGTATAGTGAGCTTCCTCGTATTATATGTCGACGACATACTACTCATAGGAAACAATGTGCCAACCTTGCAGGAGGTCAAGTCCTGGCTTGGGAAATGTTTCGCTATGAAGGACCTCGGAGAGGTTGCTTATATTCTGGGGATAAGAATAGTAAGAAACAGGGAAAAGAAACTGATAGGACTCAATCAGGATACACACTTGGAAAAGGTACTAAAGCGTTTTAGTATGGAAAATTCCAAGAAAGGGGAGTTACCAATCCAAAGCAATACCAAGCTGAGTAAGACTCAGAGCCTGAGTACAGAGGCAGAGATCGCTGATATGAGCCGATTACCTTACGCTTCCGCAGTAGGCTCTATCATGTACGTTATGACATGTACTCTCCCTGATGTGGCCTTCGCTTTGAGCATGGTCAGCAGATATCAAGAGAATCCAGGTAGAGCTCATTGGATTGCAGTTAAGAATATTCTTAAGTACCTTCGGAGGACCAAGGAATGGTTTCTAGTCCTCGGTGGGAGTGATGACTTAAGGGTACGAGGGTACAATGACACTAGTTTTCAGACGGATCGGGATAACTTCCGATCGCAGTCGGGCTGGGTCTTTACCCTAAATGGAGGAGCAGTGACTCGGAAAAGTTCCAAGCAAGAGACCGTAGCTGATTCAACGTGCGAATCAAAGTATATTGCGGCGAGCGAAGCGTCAAAGGAGGCTATATGGTTGAAGAACTTCATTGGAGACCTTGGAGTTGTGCCATCCATAAAAGAGCCGATGG
The DNA here is from genome assembly GCF_002870075.4 of Lactuca sativa. Taxonomy (NCBI): domain Eukaryota; kingdom Viridiplantae; phylum Streptophyta; class Magnoliopsida; order Asterales; family Asteraceae; genus Lactuca; species Lactuca sativa. The sequence continues at coordinate 120,072,765 of NC_056631.2, read as the reverse complement.
AAATTTTCTGTGATAATGAAGGAGCGGTTGCCTTGACCAAGGAACCGCGAGATCATGGTAGATCTCGACATATTGACAGAAAATATCATTTTATCAGACATCGGGTAGAAGAGGGACTCCTTGTTGTGAAGAGGGTATCATCAGAAGAAAACCCAGCAGATCCCCTTACGAAGGGACTGAGTAGGGTCAAACACTTGCAGCACGCTAGGAGCATTGGGCTGAAGGATGATATAAGTTTGGATTAGATAGGAAATGTGTAATAGATAGTTTGTACTTGACATTCGATGAATAAATAAAATGTGTTATTTATGAGTAAAGATACTATCTTGTGTTGGTCATTTATCTATTGTTTCCATTTTGCATGTTTTGACTTCCTGAATGATAGGATTATTCAAAAAGTCCACAGTCGGTCATATTTTGGAAGTAGATATGAATGAAGACTGTCATGAATTGTTTGTAGATTGTCTAAAAGGCTTTGGACATAGCAAAGGTTTGCTGCAAAGTTCATGAGTGCTTATGAATATGAGTTGAGCATTGGAATAAACCCGAGTTTGCTGTATCACTTCGTGGTATTTTACCTTAAGTGATCGCAAAACGATAACATCATATAGTCTTAAAAATTAGAGATATGATTGTTGTTTGCTGGTTGGTTATACATTGATAATGTGTAAACGCATCAGTAACTTGATGTTATAAAATGCATTATTGTGTATAATTCAATTAGTAAATAATGGATGCATATGAGTCGAAGTTGATCTGTTCCTTTTATTCTATGAGAATAAAAGTGAGATATTGGCCACTTGATGATTTGGTTTGACTTATGTGTCGGGCCCGGTCAGAATGAAGTTGATGTGTTCAACTAAATTCTATGTCAAACAAATCGGAAATCAAGGAACTCCTGCTGGACAATAAGCATTTTCAGCATGATATCCAGAACAGAGGATTATACGATCCCTTATCTAAAGGACAAGTTGATCAGAGTTGATAGCGAAGTATAAGAGCTACGATTGCTAATCGGATTCTGAAGTCGTATGTGAGATATAGTTACTAGACTTATCCAAGTGGGAGACTGTTGGAATAGTTTAACGACCGAAAAATTCCAACCAATTTAAACTTTTCAAAAATAGCCCGATTTCATTAAATCATTACAAAAAGGTTTTCAATACAATTAAATTAAAGTATTCCCAGAATCACAACATAAACATGAGGAGCGGTACGATCACGTCTTCGCCTTGCCACGGTCTCCTGAAGAACCTGAAAACATAAACCACAACTGTAAGCCCGAAAGCTTAGTGAGATATCCCCAAAATACCAACCACATATACCATACACGCATAACATGCCAAATCATATCCGATCACAGAACAACCATGCACTTCGGGTCTACTGTGTGACTGGTCCACCGCACCGGCCAACAGTCCACCTAGGCCACCCTCTGAGTCTAGCCATGTACATCGAATCTGCAGTGTGATTGGTCCGCCCACATCGGGCCTTCAATCCACCTGGTCCACTCTCTGAGTCTACAGTATGACTGGTATGCTCGCACCAGGCCTTCAGTCGGCCTGGTCCACTCTCCGAGCCTTGGCACGTCTGGTCCGCCCTCTTGGGGCCTACAGCCTATCCGGACCGCTCGCTGGGTCTTCGGGACAACCGGTCCGCCCTGGGTATCTTGTCCTACAGCACAAAGCAGGACCCGCCTCAACCCAACTCTAGTCCAAACAACCATGTGCACATAACCATACAATCATATAACAATTCACAGTCAACAAACCGATCAAACAGATCACATAGCATATCATCATCCTAACCAGGATACCGACCTAACCGGTCACTAGCATATCATCACCCTATATCTCATGATACCAACCTCAACCAGGTCTCTAACATATACCACCCTAGCTACCAGGATGCAACATATCAAAGCAATATCATAACAACAAGTACCTGGATCTCAATCCGATAAAGGGCCGACCTTGGTGCCTTAGACCCTGTTGATATAGTGAAGATAACTCACCTCGAAATTGCCGACTGAACAAATAAACCCAAGCTACTCCAACCACTAATACGATCTCCAACACTGGCCAACACCAAGACACTGAACTCCAAACAATATTCAACAATTACCAAAATGCCTCTGGAAAATAACTGGTCAACCCTTGGCCAAAGCCAACCCCTGATTGACTATACTCGCCGAGTCATCCCAATGACTCGCCGAGTCCACATACACAGAATCTCCCCCATCCGCGACTTAACTCGCCGAGTCACCCCAAGACTCACCGAGTCCAGCAACTCTGAGTCCTTTCTCACTCGACTCACCGAGTCATCCCTTGACTCACCGAGTCACCACTCAACCGGAAGAAACTTGGACCTCACGACCAGACTCGCCGAGTCCAAGAACAGACTCGCCGAGTCTAAGGCTATCTTCAACCTACTTGTAGAGTTGTTCTTCCAACTCGCCGAGTTCCAGACCATCTAGATCTCATCCCAAACAGAACCTTCCAGGCCATGCAATTGATCCAAAACGTAGAACTAGCCTCCTACAACCCATCCATCATGTAAAGTGGCAAACTTTACGTGAATCCAAAGAGATCTAGGCATTATACACTTTAGGGCTAGGGTTTGGGACATGATGGCTTCACTAATCACTCAAGAACAGGGACTTTAATGCACTTAAGACCTCCTCCACTCCATATATGAGGTAGCAACCTCATATCTACTCTTCAAACTCAAGATACCACAAGCTAAACCTCCCATACATTCCAAGAACCATGAATCTAGAAGAATAACAGCCCAAGAACAAGATTATACCTCAAAGGAAGCCCCAACAACAATGAAATCTGAATCTAAGCAAAGCCCCTTGCTCCAAGCCTCCTAACTCTCCAAGATCTTCCTCCAAATCTCTTTTCCAAGGTTCAATTGCACTCCAATCCATCATAAATACATTTCTAGGGTTTTCTGGACTTAAGGGAAGGTAAGGAGGTTGGGGAGAGGATATAATGTCCTTTATATAGGGCTCATCCTCCGAAATTAGGGTTTTCTCCACTTAGCGCCTACTCTCCGAGTCCAGCCGTGGACTCGTCGAGTTGCCCTTTCCAATTTACTCTTTTAGCCCTACAACTTTACTCTTGATATTCCGAGATGTTACAAATAGTGTCTAAGCCTGTAACTATATTTGGTATGTACTTGACCCGTTTGTGCATGGTCCTTTTGGGTTGCCTTCTCCAAAGCAACTTGACAAGGTAATTTAAGGAGAAAGAGAGAGTATTATGATTTATTAATATATTATAAGAATAATATATTAAAGGAGAAATCATATTTATTTAATTAGTATTGGTCTTAAATTAATTAGGAATTAATTTGATGATCAAAAGAGATTAATTGAATAAAGGGGTATAAATTGTCAAATGTATGATAGTTGAGTTTTGGGTTAAGGAAATCTAATGGGCTTAAGGGGGAACGAAATTATGATGGATATTCATCATATTTTCGTCCAAGGCCTTATTCCAGAAGGTTCCTTGGGCTGCTTGGTGGCTAAGTTGCCCATTAGGGTTTAGACTGAAACCCTAGTAACCTGTAAGTATAAATATGACCCCTAGGGCATTGAATTAGGCTACCACTTGATTCTAAGAGAACCCTAGGCCGATTTCTAGCCTCTATCTCTCTCTCTCATATTGCCTTCTTGCTTGTGGGGTTTGTGAACCATTAGAGGAGTTGCATTTGTGACTCTAAGCTCAAGAGAAGAAGAAAAGAAGATCTAAGCCAACAATTCAAGAGGTAAACATCTAGATATGATTCTACATGTTGTTTTTGTTATTTGTATGCTAGACTAGGGTTTGTAAGTCTTGGAATCAGAGCATGTTCAATAGAGAAACCTAGATCCAAGCATTAGGGTTTGTATTAGCACATAGGAATGTTTCTTATGCATAAAACCTATCATGTATGTTCTCGTAAGCTTCTCCATCTTGTCAGTTTCCTTGATAGGCAGGAAGTGTGCAGACTTGGTCAATCTATCGATGATGACCCAAATGGTATCAAGTCCACCCGTTGTCTTGGGCAACTTGGTTATGAAATCCATAGTGATCCGCTCCCACTTCCATTTTAGAATCTTTGGTTGTTGTAGTAAACCGGAGGGCTTCTGGTATTCGACCTTATCCTTTGTGCAAGTAAGGCATTTACTTACAAAGGTAGCAATCTCTGCTTTCATATTGGGCCACCAGTATAACTTTTTAAGATCCAGATACATCTTATCTGAACCTGGGTGGACGGAATACCGAGTGTTGTGTGCCTCGGTCATGACCAAGTCTCGGAAACCACCGTGCCTCGGTGTCCAGATCCGGTTCATGAAATATAAGGCTCCGCCACCCTTGGCTTCTAAATTTTTATCCATTCCTCTAAGGGATTCACTCGTCACGTTTTCAGGTTTCATGGCTTCAAGCTGGGCCGCCTGAATTTGCTTAGACAAGTGTGAATGGATAGTCATTGTCAACGACTTGACTCTTCGACCAGAATATTCCTTCCGACTTAGGGCGTCTGCTACTACGTTGGCTTTACCCTGATGATAATGAATTTCGCATTCGTAGTCACTGAGTAGCTCGACCCACCGTCGTTGTCTCATGTTGAGCTCCTTCTAATCGAATATGTGTTGTAAACTCTTGTGGTCGGTAAAGATAGTGCTTTTTGTTTCGTACAAGTAATGCCTCCAGATCTTCAGAGCAAACACAACTGCTCCTATCTCAAGATCGTGGGTCGTGTAGTTAACTTTGTGTGTTTTCAGCTATCTCGTGGCGTAGGCGATGACCTTACCTCGCTGCATCAGAACACACCCGAGCCCTTGATTCGATGCATCGCAATAGACTACGAAGTCTACTATCCCTTCGGGGAGGGATAGTATTGGTGCGGTGCACAAACCTCGCTTGAGCATTTGGAACGCTCTCTCCTGTTTCTCCTCCCAGTCAAAGGCCATGCCTTTCTGGGTCAGTGTTGTAAGAGGTTTCGCTATTCGGGAGAAGTTCTGTATGAACATGCGGTATTAGCCAGCGAGACCTAGAAATTGACGAATTTTTGTAGGCGTCTTCAGTGCTGACCAGTTCTCAATGGACTTAATTTTGGATGGGTCCACGTGGATTCCCTCTTCGCTTACCACGTGTCCTAAGAATTCGACTCTTCGGATCCAAAATTCACATTTAGAGAACTTCGCATAGAGCTTCTCCGCTCGTAAGGTTCCTAGAACTTGTCGCAGATGATCGCCATGCTCTTCCTTACTTCGGGTGTAGATCAGGATATCATCGATGAAGACAATGACGAACTGATCCAAGTAAGGTCGGCATACTCTATTCATCAGATCCATGAAGACTGCGGGCACATTGGTCAATCCGAATGGCATCACCACGAACTCGTAGTGTCTGTAACGAGTTCGGAAGGCTGTCTTCGAAACATCCTCCTCTAGCACTCGTAACTGGTGATGTCCGGATCTTAGATCAATTTTGGAAAAGTAGTTCGCCCCTTGCAGTTGGTCAAATAGATCGTCTATGCGTGGCAGAGGGTAACGATTCTTGACCGTTAGTTTGTTGAGTTCTTTGTAGTCGATACATATACGGAATGATCCGTCTTTCTTCTTAACGAATAAGACTGGTGCTCCCCAAGGCGAGAAACTTGGTCTTATAAAGCCCTTGCTGAGCAGTTCGTTAAGTTGACCAGATAGTTCCTGCATCTCTGCTGGAGCTAATCGGTAGGAAGACTTGGCTACTGGGGTAGCTCCTGGGACTAAGTCGATTCTGAACTCGACCTATCGTTGCGGAGGTAATCCTGGTAGCTCTTCTGGGAAGATGTCGGGAAAGTCGCTCACTACTGGAATGTTCTTTAGTTCTTTCGTTTCGAGGCTCATATCGACGACGTGAGAAAGGAATGCATGGTATTCTTTACGTAGATACTTTTGTGCTTGAATACTTGATATAATACGAAGACTCGCACCGGGTTTGTCGCCGTAAACGATAAGAGTTTCGTTGGATGGGAGGTTTAGACGGACTGCTTTCTCGTAGCACATGATGTCGGGGCGATGAAGGCTTAACCAATACATGTCGATGATAACGTCGAAGCTTTTTATTGAGACTGGCATAAGGTCGATTGGGAATGAATGGATATCTAGAGTTAGGGTACTTCCTAAGTATATGTTATTCGTGCTTTCAGTTTTTCCATTAGCCATTTATACTGTGAATTGTTCTTTAAGTGTGTATGGTTGTTGTTTAAGCATGCGAGCAAATTTATGGTTCACGAAGCTTCGCTCCGCTCCACTATCGAACAGAATGCATGCATAGTAGTTATCGAGGAGGAACGTACCAATCACCACCGTCGGGTCAGCAACTGCTTCCCCATGGCATATTGCTAGTACCCTCCCTGCTCCACCAGCATTCTTCGCTTTGGGGAAGTCCCTCTTATAGTGCCCTACCTCGCCACATCCATAACAGGTCTGGATCACGCCAGAGTCGGGGACTTGGGTAATCGGCCTCGCCGGATATTTACAGAAACGGACTGTGTGTCCTTTCCTGTTGCAGTTAGAGCACTGCATTTCACGGCAGGGGCCGTTGTGGTGGTAATTGCATTTGCCGCACTTAGGCAAATTTCCAGCATACTGCCCCACCGGAGCAGTAGTAGCAGCAGGGGTTATTGTGGCATGCACTACCACAATTTGCTGCTTTTTGGCAGCTCGCTGTTTCTTGTTCTCCTCCCAGTACTTCCACTTAGTGTCAGTGGGTTTGGAGGGTTCCAGGATGGCTAGGGTGGTTGTTTTTGCAGGGGTTTTGACTCCATGGTCGATGAGTTGCTGTGCCAGTCGCTTGGCACTGTCGAAGGTAGAGGGGTTTGATGATAGGAAATTCCCCTGATACGGAGGTACTAGCCCCCATATATACCTTTCGATCTTTTTCCTTTCAGTGGGAACCATATTGGGGCAGAGGGCCACCAGTTCGCTGAATCTGGCGGTATATGCGACTACGTTGGTGCCCTTCATGGTTAGGCTCCAAAGTTCCTGCTCCAATTTCTGGATTTCGCCTCTCGGGCAGTATTCCTCAATCATGAGGTCCTTCATGGTTTCCCAACCCATGTCATTCGCCACTACGAGAGTTCGCGCTTTAACATGGTCGTTCAACCACGTCAGGGCTTTTCCTTCAAAGGTGCATGTGGCATATTTGACTTTGCTCGCAGCAGGGCATAAACAAATTTTGAAGACTGATTCAGTCTTCTCGAACCATTGCGAGAGGGCAATGACTCCGCCGGTTCCCTGAAAGGACTTCGGCTTGCAGTTGGTGAAATCCTTATAGGAGCACTCTCTCGAGCGCACAGGGATTTCAGCAGGAATAGAGTTAACAGGGATTCCACCTCTGCTGGCATCAGTAGAGTGATACTGAGCCATGGCAGTTGCCACTGCTGCAGCTACGACAGCATTCAGGGCTGCAGTATCGATGACCGGAGGAGGAGGAGGTGGAGGTGCAGGGTTATTCCTGGGAGATTTACGAGGAGGCATCTTTCAGCTATAAGTTTATAAAGATAAACAAAATGGTAAGAATCAATTGAAAGTGGGGTGAGAGTGACACATGGACTAACTAACCATAGCCCAACAGTTGAATGAGTTTTTGAGATCACAAACAAGAAGATTAGTAGGAAAACACAAGTGTACAAATTTTTCCCACAGATTAGATAGTTGTCTAAAATACTGGTATTATCGATGTAACAAGTTTCAGGGAAAATCGACCTAACAGTAGGTCTTACATCATACCATACGGAAAGTTTGACAGTTCCTAGATTCCTAATTAGAGTACTGAATGTTAGGAATATTTTACAGACAAGTGCTACTTAGAGCACAGATACTAAAGGCTAATCCTTAACCAAAAGATAAAGATGTATTAGACATCTTCTAACGGCGATGGGAATTCCTCGGGCGAACCCTGAGGTCTGTCACTTGACGAAACACCTCTTGAAGGTGTCGCTCATTAGCCCTCTGACGGGATTGAAGTTCCATGACTTCGGCTTGGGAGGCAGCCAGCTGTTGCTGCAGGGTCTCATTAGTTCTCCTGCTCCGTTCCATTTCTTCTTCCAGACGGCGGATGCGGACTGTGTTGACACCAAAGTTGGCATCAATCTCCATGACTCGGTCGATAGCTGCTCGACCTTGTTCACCATTACAAGCTATCCTACGGATAATGACGGGCAAAGCTCGATCCGCATAGCCACCTTCGCTGAGGTTGTAAAAGCTTCGGTCCCCAAAGTAAGGTAAGGGTTGACCCTGTTCATCACTCCAAAGATTCACGTTGGTTGCCCACAAAGTTGTAGGACCTGGAAAAGTTGGTCGGGGGTTGTTTTTTGGGACTTGACCTACTGGCGGTAGGTTGTTGACTTCAGGCTCAGAGTCGGATCCATCAGAAAATCCTTCTGCGAGGTGATCATCCTAAGGGATTGGATGCTCATCTTCAGGCTCTTCTTCGATCCACCCATCATTGCCTTCATTTGGAAAGTAAGGGTCGCCATGATGGAATCCAGCCATTTAAATCTACGCGAGAAGAGAGGTATAAGAATCTAGTGAATAAATAGCTTGTAGTAGCACAAAATACCCCTATAGTATTTTATATTTGAGATCTATAGTTCTCCTTATGGTATTGTTGGTAAGTTTTTGGACTTGTTAACATATCACAACCATTATAGGGCATATGCTAATCACTCCTCGGACCAGCATAGTTGATCAGGCTATGCCATTCCCAGGACTGACCATACATCACCGAGCTCACTTGTGATATTTAACAATCATAATACTTTTGTTCTTGTCATTGTGACACTGATTTTAGTATGAATGCAGACTAGTATACTTAATTAAATATTTTAATATTCAAAGTATAGACTCTTGGTCAGAGTGTTTTAATCCCAAATGGGTTTATAGTTAGTATATCTTTTATAGGTTGATATACTCAATTCACTATAAACAATGCTCTGATACCAATCTGTCACACCCCAAAACCAAGAACGGCGGAAACGTTCTGGGGCGGAGGACGTCATGTAAAGTATCACAACACAGTATAACAGTAAATAAGCAAACAACATCATACATTGCATTAAATATATAATTTTAATACAAGTATGTTCCGTACAGTTATAGACACCAAAAAGTAAATCAAAATAATAAGATGAGTCTTGGATACGCTCCATCTTCTCAAAAGCTGGCCTCGGTACCTATCTACTGTCGACCTGAGAATACAAGTTATTTTGAAAGAGTTTATCAGCATTAAGCTGGTGAGTTTGTAACACCGTAAAAAATTAAACAATTTTTCACTTTTAAAAAAAACCATAAAATATCATTCACATTCATTTTTCTAAACATTGTATCAATATTATCTCTGAATCTAGGGATCCAAAAGTCCCAACTCTGTAACTCTGAATCATGCATATCACATATCACAATAAATCACAACACATAAATGACATGCAAATACATTGGCATATAACTCTAAAGTACTCTGTCACATAACTCTGTTACGACACTAGGTAAAGTACAGTGAGAAGACTCACCTCAGGTGTCCCGGTAAATCTCTGACTCGATGGAAAATATTGCCTAGCCTCCGCCTATTCTCATAAATAAATACTCTTATAAATATAACTCTCGAGACTAGACTCAACCTGCCATTGGCACCCTCCGAAAGGTAAATGACTATTTTACCATCCCTTCTTGTCACAAGGACTCCATTGATGACCCAACCCTAAAAGTCAAGAAAAGTCAACGGTCCCACTTTGACCTTACTCGCCGAGTGCACCCTGGTGACTCGGTGAGTTCTCACATGTCCTTTAACTCTTTGTCCCGCTTGACACACCGAGTCCCTCCTTATACTCGACGAGTCATCCCAGTCATGAATCGCGGGGCCACCCCGACTCAACTCGCCGAGTCTCAAGAACAACTCGGCGAGTATAGCCTTGAACTCCAGTCCTCTAACTCCATCTTGACTCACTGCGTCGTCCCCCAACTCGGCAAGTCTACTCACTGAACAATTAACGTGAAACCCTAGCCCTACTCACCGAGTCTCAAGAACAACTCGGCGAGTTCATGCCATGCACAAACTCTACTAACCTCCTGAGGTCAGATCTGTTTCCCCAAACCATAGATCTGGCCTCCCCAAGCATGAATGTCACGTAAAGTTTGAAACTTGATGCTTGTACAACCACAACAAGGCATCAAAAGGAGATTTAGTCCCAAAAATGGCAACCTAAGTCCAATAACCCCAAACTGATGCATAAAGCTCCAAGGGTTAAGGTCTCTGGACCTCTTTGAGTCCAGATCCAAGGCACAAACTCGAAGAGGGACCATTTGCTCCACATAATCACTCTCCAAAGGAGTTAGAAAACCCTAACTCTAAAGATCAACACCAAAACTGAAGGAGGTTCGAACTATTACCTCAAAATGAAGTCTCTGAACTCTGGAACTGCTTGAATCGCACCTCCTCTTTGCTCTTGTCACCATCTTCTTGCTAAACCAAAGGTACAAGGATCAAAAAGTGACTTCTTCTCCCTCACAACGATTTAGCTCAGTTAGGGTTCTCTCAAGGGACTGGTAGTCGCAATGGGAGGCTATAAGTGCCTTTAAATAGGCTCCAAACCCGGGGGATTATTGTTTCATTAAACAGCGTGGACTCGCCAAGTCCACTAATGGACTCGCTGAGTCTGGACGTGAACCCGGATGAACATCCGTGACCCTACTCGGCGAGTCTTGACTCCAACTCGCCGAGTTCCTCCACAAAATCCAAAATAATTAAATAAAATAATATACCTAGGAATTCAGGATGTTACAATTCTCCCCCTCTAGAATCAGATTTCGCCCTTGAAGTCTCACTCTGGAAACAACTCCGGATGCTGCTCACGCATCTCGCGCTCCGGCTCCCAAGTAAGCTCTGACCCTTTCCGGTGTTGCCACTGGACCTGCACCAGAGGCACCTCTTTGTTCCTCAGAACCTTGATCTTTCGATCCCGAATAGCCACCGGTATCTCAACGTAGTTCAGGCCCACATCCACCTGAATATCCTCTAATGGAACCACTGCCGACTCATCGGCTATACACTTTCGCAGCTGCGACACATGGAAAGTGTCATGGATCTGTCCTAGCTCTGCAGGTAGCTCCAGCCGGTAGGCTACCCTGCCTACCCTTGCGATCACCCGAAAAGGACCGATATATCGGGGCCCGAACTTGCCCATATTCCTGAATCGGATCACTCCTTTCCAAGGAGAGACCTTCAGGAGTAGGAAGTCGCCGACCTGGAACTCGAACTCTGAGCGGTCAATAACCTCTGCCTGACCTGTTGTATCTGCTCAGTCGTATGAAGCACGATCTCGGTACTACCCATAATACGTTGCCCGACCTCTCCCCAGCAAATGGGGTCCGACACCTTCTCCTATACAACAGCTCAAACGGGGGCATACCAATGCTCGAATGATGGCTATCGTTGTAGGAAAACTCTGCCAAGGGCAAATATGTGTTCCAACTCCCACCGAAATCCAACACACATGCCCGGAGCATATCCTCGAGCGTCTGAATCGTCCGCTTGCTCTGTCCATCAGTCTGGGGGTGGTATGCGGTACTAAAGTGCAGCCTAGTGCCCAATTCCTCATGAAATTTCTTCTAGAATCTGGAAGTGAAACGCACATCTCGATCCGAGACAATCGAGATCGGCACTCCATGCCGCGATACCACCTCCCGCATATATATCTCTGCCAATTTCTCTGCAGAAGAGCTCTCACTGATAGCAAGGAAGTGGGCGCTCTTTGTCAACCTGTCCACAATCACCCAAATTGCATCGACTCCCCTAGCAGTCCTTGGAAATTTGGTGATAAAATCCATGGTAATCTGTTCCCACTTCCACTCGGGAACCTCCAACGACTGTAACTTACCATGCGGTCTCTGGTGCTCGGCCTTAACCCTACGACAGGTTAAGCACCTCTCAATAAACCATGCGACATCCCTCTTCATAGGACCACCAATACTCCCTCTTCAGATCTAAATACATCTTAGTGGCCCAGGATGGATCGAGAACTTCGACCGATGAGCCTCTTCCATCAAAATGGTACGCGTCCCTCCCACAAACAATACCCAGATACGACCCTGAAATGTCATAAGCCCCCGGCTATTGGTAACGAACTCCGATACCAACCCGACAACTCGCTCTCTCATCTGGCTCTCTGGCTGCATAGCCTCAGCCTGGGCCCCACGAGTAGCATCCAAAACCGGGGTCATCACCGTCAATCTCAAACATACATCTCGCAATGGGGCGCTCTCTGCCCTACGGCTCAGTGCATCGGCTACAACATTAGCCTTGCCCGGGTGGTACAGGATCTCACAATCATAATCCTTGACCACGTCCAACCACCTCCTCTGTCGCATATTTAGGTTGGGCTGATCCATCAAATACTTCAAGCTCTTGTGGTCCGTGTATATCGTACACCGAACCCCGTACAGATAGTGACGCCAGATCTTGAGGGCGAACACCACAGCCCCCAACTCTAGATCGTGGGTGGGATACCTCGTCTCATGAGGCTTCAACTGCCTCGATGCATATGCTATCACATGCCCTCTCTGCATCAGCACCGCTCCCAACCCTAAGATTGACGCATCACAATACACCACAAAGTCCTCCATTCCCTCTGGGAGGGCTAACACCGGGGCTTCGCATAGCCTCTGGCGAAGCATCTCAAAGGAGGCCTGCTGCTCTGGGCCCCACGAAAAAGCGACACCCTTCCGGGTTAACCTGGTGAGTGGCACGACGATCTTGGAGAAATCCCTGATAAATCTCCGATAATAGCCTGCCAACCCTAAGAAACTCCTGATCTCGGAGGGTGACCTCGACGCCTCCCAACTCATCACTGTCTCAACTTTGACCGAGTCGACCAATATCCCTTTCTGGTTAACGAGGTGCCCTAGGAACTGGACCTCTCGCAACCAGAAATCACACTTGGAGAATTTGGCATAAAGCCTCTCCGATCTCAGAACTCCGAGGATCTCCCTCAAATGCTCCTCATGCTGCTCTCTAGATCTCGAATACACCAAAATGTCGTCGATGAATACGATCACCGAGCGATCCAACATCGGCCTGCACACTCTATTCATGAGATCCATGAACACTGCCGGCGCATTGGTGAGTCCGAAGGGCATCACCACAAACTCATAATGCCCATAACGAGTCCTGAACGCTGTCTTCTGAATGTCCTCATCTCGCACCTTCACCTGATGATACCTAGACCTCAAATTGATCTTGGAGAACCAAGATGCTCCCTGCAACTGATCGAACAAATCGTCGATCCTCGGCAACGGGTAACGGTTCTTAACCGTCAGCTTGTTCAACTCCCGGTAATCAATGCACATCCGGTGTGAACCATCCTTCTTCTTGACAAAAAGGATAGGCGCTCCCCACAGCGAGCTGCTCGGCCGAATAAACCCCTTTCCTAGCAACTCCTGAAGCTGCGAGGATAACTCTTGCATCTCTGGAGGTGCAAGGCGATAGGGCACCTTGGCGATAGGCGCGGCCCCCGGAACCAAATCGATACTGAACTCCACTTGCCTCACGGGAGGCACGCCCGGCAAATCCTCTGGAAATACATCCGGGAACTCACACACAATCGGAACCTCCTCAACTGACCTCGGTCTCTATGAATCAACCCGCGTATCCATCACATACGCTACAAAACCCCTACAACCCTGCTGTAGACATTGCCTTGCCCTAGCAGCCAAACAAAATGCTGACCTAGAACATGTACCCTCACCTTACATCGTAAGAACTCCCCCACTAGGGTCTCGTATGGTCACCAGCTGTCGCTCGCAGTCGATAACTGCTCCGAATCTGCTCAACTAGTCCATGCCCACGATGATACAAACATCCCCCATCACAATAGGAACTACGTCAATCGGGAACCCAACACCGAAAATCTCGAGCTCACACCCTCGGATCACCTCTGTGGCATACACCACCCTCTCTTCAGCTATGGAAACTCTCAGAGGTCGACTCAACGCCTCACGACTAACACCGATGTGCTGACTAAAAGCCAAAGATACAAAAAACCGACTCGCACCCGAGTGAAATAACACCAAGGCAGGTACAGAACTCACAAGAAAAGTACCTACGCATAACATAATATAAGCACAATATCTCAACATCAAAATAAATACACGAAAGAATACATACCAGCCACGACATCGGGCGCTGCGCGGACCTCCTCCGCGGTCAACTGAAAGGCTCTCCCTCGTGCCTTCGGTGCCTCGGACTTCACTGGCCGGCTCTCAGTAGCTCTGATGGCAGCAGGGGCAGATCCCTAAGATGCTCCCGGTGATGATCCCCGCAGCTGCGGAGACTCTGCCTTCCGGTGTCCGGTCTGGTTGCAGTGAAAACATACTGCAAACCCCTTGGGGCAGTCCTTGGCCATATGCCCCTCCTTGCCACATTTGTAGCAAGACCCTGCTCTGCACACCCCATCGTGGCTCTTGCCGCACTTGCCACAAGTGTGGCTCCTCTGGTTCCCTGATCTCGAATCAGCAGGCTTGGCCCGCTTGGCTACCGGCTGAGACTGCACCGATCGCCGATCCCTCCCCTGAGACTCAGCTTCCTCCTAGCCTGGGTCTCTAGCTCTATCTCCCTCTTCCGGACATTTTCCTGAAGCTCGGCAAATGTCCGGTACGTCGAGTTCGCCAAGAACTCTCATATATCCCTCCTTAAAATGCTCAAATATCGGCTCATACGTGCCTGCTCGGAGGACACGTGCTCTGGGCAGAACATTGCCCGCTCATGAAACATCCTCGTAATCACCGTAACCGACTTAGTACCTTGATTGAGGGTCAGAAACTCCTGGGCTAAATGCTCCCTCTCCACTTGGGGAATGTACTCATCTCGGAACATAGCATTAAACCTCTCCCAGGTCACTGCAGCAAGCTCAGCAGGCGTATAGTGCGTCGTCACAAACTTCCACCAATCCTTCGCTCCCAAGCGAAGCTGGTTCAGCGCGAACCGAACTCTCAGATGCTCTGGAGATGAGCAAGTAAAGAAACAACCCTGTATGTATGAAATCCATCTCATCGCCGCAATCAGATCCTGGGTCCCGTCAAACTCCGGTGGTTTTGTGTTGCTGAACTCTCGGAACAGCAACGCATCACCACCCGGCGGCCTAGTCGCAGCTATAGCTGCAGTCGCCGCAGCAACAGCAGCCTCAGAAAGAGCAGCATACTTCTCATCAAAAGTCTCTATCAGCATGGTCTTGATAGACCCGAACATCTCTGGTATCTCTGCCCTGATGGCCGTAGCCACCTCCTCCTGGATGATCCTACGGATCTCCTCATCACTCGTACCGCTGGTCCCTGGTGTATGGCGCGTCCCAACCATGATCTCCCTCTCTCTGAAATACATCACAAGAATAAATATCAGGGACTCGCTCAAGTATGCTCACACTCGAATACTACACCCTACTTGTCCCTTGGTACTCCAAGGATTCTTACTTGGACTGTGCACTGACCCGGTGTCTTCAGTATTACGAGCCCAATACTACCGTCCACACCACATCAGTATCCATCCCAAGTCCTCCTCCCAGATTCCCAAATCACAAGTACTCTACTCTCTCTAATCATATGATACTCGCTAGTAGATCTTTCACAACCTCCTCGCTGCTACCTAAACACTCTGAAGTATTCCTAGCAGCAAGACTCCTAGACTCAGGCATCACATATCAGGCCACTCTAGTCCTAATAAGAATACTTAGTCTACTCTAGCATGCATAGCATACCTCATCATATAACATATCACATCATATCTTATAACACTTATAATAATGGTATTTTGGGAAATCACCGGTCGGGCACTGGCTGTTCGTACACACAACTCTGCTTTGTTTGTCTCGTAAGTTCTTCTTTTGAAAACTTATTTTATTATCAAAATTTCCTCAAATCCTCGGTTTGAGTTCAGATCCGCCCGAAGGTGCACCCGAATCCCTCAAACCAAGGCTCTGATACCAACTTGAAACACCGTAAAAATTTAAACAATTTTTCACTTTTAAAAAAACCATAAAATATCATTCACATTCATTTTTCGAAACATTGTATTAACATTATCTCAATACAAAACCCCAAGATCAAAAACATATAAACTCCGGTGTGCGTGTGTACGAATCAAGTCGGCGGCTTCTCGCGGTCATCACTGGTACCTGAAACACATAACACATAACACTGTAAGCATAAGCTTAGTGAGTTCCCTAAAATACCACTCAAACACATAATAGCCACTCGAGGCTGTAACTATGTCGACCCTCTGGTCCATGTGTCTCAGTGGGGCCCTCCAGCCCCAACTCTCTGTGGTCCCTCTGGCCCTAACTCTAGGGACCCGGAAGTCCCAACTCTGTAACTTTGAATCATACATATCACATATCACAATAAATCACAACACATAAATGACATGCAAATACACTGGCATATAACTCTAAAGTACTCTGTCACATAACTTTGTTACCACACTAGGTAAAGTACAGTGAGAAGACTCACCTCAAGCGTCCCGGTAAATCTCTGACTTGATGGAAAATATTGCCTAGCCTCCGCCTATTCACATAAATAAATACTCTTATAAATATAACTCTCGAGACTAGACTCAACTTGCCATTGGCACCCTCCGAAAGGTAAAAGACTATTTTACCCTCCCCTCTTGTCACAAGGACTCCATTGATGACCCAACCCTAAAAGTCAACAAAAGTCAATGGTCCCACTTTGACCCTACTCGCCGAGTGCACCCTGGTGACTCGGCTAGTTCTCACATGTCCTTTAACTCTTTGTCCCGCTTGACACGCCGCGTCCCTCCCTATACTCGACGAGTCATCCCAATCATGAATTGCGGGGCCACCCCGACTCAACTCGCTGATTCTCAAGAACAACTCGGCGAGTATCGCCTTGAACTCCAGTCCTCTAACTCCATCTTGACTCACTGCGTCGTCCCCCAACTCGGCAAGTCTACTCACTGAACAATTAACGTGAAACCCTAGCCCTACTCACCGAGTCTCAAGAACAACTCGGCGAGTTCATGCCATGCACAAACTCTACTGACCTCCTGAGGTCAGATCTGTTTCCCCAAACCATAGATCTGGCCTCCCCAAGCATGAATCTCACATAAAGTTTGAAACTTGATGCTTGTACAACCACAACAAGGCATCAAAAGGAGAGTTTGTCCCAAAAATGGCAAACTAAGTCCAATAACCCCAAACTGATCCATAAAGCTCCAAGGGTTAAGGTCTCTGGACCTCTTTGAGTCCAGATCCAAGGCACAAACTCGAAGAGGGACCATTTGCTCCACATAATCACTCTCCAAAGGGGTTAGAAAACCCTAACGCTAAAGATCAACACCAAAACTGAAGGAGGTTCGAACTATTACCTCAAAATGAAGTCTCTAAACTCTGGAACTGCTTGAATCGCACCTCCTCTTTACTCTTGTCACCTTCTTCTTGCTAAACAAAAGGTACAAGGATCAAAAAATGACTTCTTCTCCCTTACAACGATTTAGCTCACTTAGGGTTCTCTCAAGGGACTGGTAGCCGCAATGGGAGGCTATAAGTTCCCTTAAATAGGCTCCAAACCTGGGGGAATAGGGTTTCATTAAACAGCATGGACTCGTCGAGTCCACTAATGGACTCGCTGAGTCCGGACGTCAACCCGGATGAACATCCGCGACCCTACTCGGCGAGTCTTGGCTCCAACTCGCCGAGTTCCTCCTTAAATTCCAAAATAATCAAATAAGTAGATTTTCTCTTTCTAGTATAGTTGTATATGTTCTCATAGTAGTAAGTACTGACTCATGAATGAACTGACTCATTGATCTAGCAATAGTATAAGTATGATCCTGTGTTACCCCGATGGTAAGTTAATAATGATGTAACTAGTATGCATAAATATGGAAGAACTTTTAATGACTATATATGTACACATGATATATAATTAATATTGAAACGACCTTCGGACGGCTACCCGATATCCCACCAGACCACATCCAAATTGAGGAAAAGGAAATAGGGCGGACGGCCTTCCTAAGCCTTTTAAACATTGCTTATATAACTATACATATACGGGCATGCAATTTATAACAAGTATAACAAAGGTTAAGTATAAGCATTTGATAAGTAAAAGAGTTTGTAATGCAATTTGAAGTAAACCAGTTTGATAAACAGTTTGAATAGTAATAAAATTATTGTTTTATAGTTATTAATCACATGTGATTGATGTAATAACTATAAGTATTCAACTTATATTCCCCCCACCACCCATTAAATCATTTAAAACATTTAAAGGTATTTCAAAGGTTAGTTAAGGGGGTATGAACTCACTTGAGGTGAGTGGGTTGGATGGAAGTGTCGGGTATGGTGCTAGGTGACAAATGAAGACTTGTACACACGCACGAGCCTAGTTATCATATAATGAACATATATATAACTAATTAGCCAATTTATAACTAATAAATTAAGTTGGGACGCCCTAGAACATGAAAACACTTTGTTTCAAGTGTTAAAGATCACAAGGATTGTATCTGAGTGTTGGTAGGGCAAAGCTAGTGTGTTTGGAGTCCAAGGGTAAACTCCCTTGGAGTTTACGGTTTTGATGGTCAAGACCTAGGGAGTTTACGACAGTAAACTCTAGAGTTTACGGTCATAAACTCTAGTCCTAATGCCCATGTGTTGTTTTGTGGGTTAACATGCCTATTGAAGCATTTCTACTAAGTGATTTGGCCTTTGGAAGGGACTAGGACCTCAAAAACACCCCTTGGAGGAGTTTACGGTCTCATGGACTTTTCCCTTTGGGTTTACTACCGTAAACCCTCATGGAGAAGGTTATTGTTATGTTTTCAAGTCCTTAACACAATTAGGTAAGTGTATAAGCTAGTTTCTAAGCCTAAGGAAGGAAAATGACCAACTTATACACACTTTAGGGTGTTTACAGTTTTGGGAGATCCCCAAACTGTAAACACCTATAATTTTTGGTTTTTGATGTTTTTCAAGGTTTAAACACAATAAGGAAAGGTTTAAACATGTCAAGGATGGTTTATACATCAACTAGGACTTAGATTAGAGGCTTAGACACACTTTGGTGCCATTTATAGTGTTTACGGTCCAAGAACATTCTTGGACCGTGAACACCTCTAATCTTGTGTTCTTGACATAATTTCTTGATGTTTAAATGTAATACTAGCTTAAAATCACTCAAGGATGGAAGCACTTACTATTGGAAGGCTTGATTTGAGCTAAAAGGCCAAGAACACTTAGTGTGTGTTCTTGGTGTTTTGGAAATCTAGAGAAAATACACATATGAGTGGATGATTAGATGTATAAACACTAGATTTACTGTTTTACTGACTTGAAATGGTTAGAACACTTACAAGATTGAAGATTTGGAATCAAAACTAGGATGATACTTGAAATAGTTTTTGGATTTTACTCTTTTGTGAACTTGGGGAGTAAACACAATTGACTAGACTTTTGGGGAGTAAACTCATACATAGGTATGAGTTTACGGTTTTTGGGTGATTTTTCACCCCAAACATAAAAGTTTTGTCGGGAATTTCTAAGACGCGAGGTGTTTGCGGTTTTTAAAATTCAAAACCCGAGACGGCACTTTCTTTCACCCGTTCGCTTAAAAATAATATTAAAATAATCAAATGCACTTTATATTTCTTAAAAAATAAGAAATAATGACATTGAATTATGATACAAAGTGGTTGACTTTTAAGGTTTGACCGAATGGAAATTTCGGGTTGTCACAGTTATAGCCGCTATGACTGCCGCAATGTCGCAGATAAATTTTAGGGGCTCTAGCGGGTCGGGAAGTGGTACCCATACCCATAATCATGAGGGTGGTCAGGGACACTAGAAGGAGTGTTCCTACAAAGATTTACTGAATGCAAAGCCCAAGTCCTTTGACGACAATGGAGGAGTCATTTCCCTAACCTGATGGTTCGAGAAGATCGAATCAATTTTCGATATTTTTGCTTGTTCTGAGGTCAGCAAGGTGAAGTTTGCAGCCTGCACCTTCACCGATTAAGCATTGACCTTGTGGAATGGTCGAGTCAAATCCCTAACCCAGCCAGTGGAAAACACCATGGGTTGGGAGAGTTTAAAGGAACACATGCCCGTTGATTACTGCCCAAGGGGCGAGATGCAGTAGTTGGAACACGGGCTTTGGAATCTGAAGATGAAGGGTTCCGACATTGCCACCTATACAGCTAGATCCTGCGATCTGGCTCTTCTCTGTCCAAGAATTGTCACCTTGAAAAGCAAGAAAATAGAGAGGTACATTTGGGGATTGACGCCCCAACTCAAGGAAATGTCTTGGCTACTAAGCCTTCCACTTTTGACAGCGGCAAGTGCCTGGCACAGACCCTAATAGATCACGGGGTTGATCTTGATGAAGTGGCAGCCACTCCCGAACCACCAAATTCTAGTAGTGGGAAGAAAAAGTTTTGGAACAAGCGAAAGGGCCAGTCTTTGCATGAGCCCTCCAAGAAATAGCAAGTGGTGGTAGTTCATGCTGCTACCACTCCTACCGCTGTTCCTGCAACTCAAGCACCTACCAATAGATATGCTGGTACCCTTCCTTGGTGCGACAAGTGACCCTATCATCATCACAGACCATGCCGTGAAATGTTGTGCAACAGCTGTCGCAAGAAGGGGCACACAACTCGGGTTTGCAAGACACCAGTTCAACTGATGGGATGTCAAGCCCACCAAGCAAATTACACCCTTTGATTGCTAAATAAACGTAATATAATGATAAAAAGGGGTATCGATCCTCGGGAAATGGTTGTATTCAATCACCAATGCAATTCAATAGAACTAGTGAAATTAAACTAATTAACTACAATTAAACTAAAAAGGGGGGGTTTTGATTACTTGAAAATTAAAATACTTGAATAACTAAAAACCTTGCAATTAAGCAAGTTGATGAGATGCTCAAAGGTTGGGAATAATTGGTTAACTAAGGCAATTCAACACAATAAACATTTGTGTGTTTATCATTAGGATCTAATACAAAGCTTATCCTTCATCCCAAATTGGTTATAGCAATCATGAAGCATGATATGCCAAGATTCCTCATAGGTAGTATGGAGGTTGGGGAAGCCCACAACATACCTTCTTAATTAATATCAAGGGTCAATTGAAGCAATCAATCCCAAGAAATCAATTAGCCTTAAGAATGAAGGAATCCCCAATTCCTAGAGGATGTCAAATGCTTACACATCCATAAAGGAGATATGATTCATAAGCTAGAGATGATTTCTACCATCATAAAGCCTTTGTTCTAGATAAATTCAATGATCTAATGCAAAATAAATGAAATAAATCAACTATTGCTCAATGAAATACTAAGCTCATGATCAAAGCATCAAATAAGCATAAGAATTGCAAACTAGAATCATAAACATGGAATAAATTGATAATCAAGATAAATCCTTCAAAACCCACAAACATTCATTGGTTTTCAGCCAAAGTCAACCAAATGAGAGTATTAGCCACTCATGGCAACAAAGTAACAAGAACAATAATATAATTGCATAAAGAAACTACTTAAGATTTGGAAAGATGAAAGGAAATGATTTCTAGCTCCCAAATTCGCCTCTTGCAGGTCTCCAATGGTGGAAAATCGTGAATTAGCCTCTAGATCTGATCCCCAAAGGTTATGGCAAGCCAAATGACCAAAATGCCCAAACTGGGCAGTTGCGCAGGTACCCGTGCGATGAAAATTCCACCCGCGCAAATGTTGTTGTAATGTTATTGGTCCACCAAGCCACTCCACCCTTCCACTACCAAAGATTCCTTTAGTCCCCCCTCCTTGTCCATGTGATTTGAAATGCACCAATCATCATTTAGCTACCAAATGGATGCTCCAAGCCCAAAGTTTGAATTTTATGATCCATCTTCACAAGCCCAAATAATCCAAGCCAATAACTTTCAAAGCCCAATTCTTCCTCTTTGATTCCGCCAAGCCCAATAATGCCTCGGGAGCCCACTAAGCCCATCTCCAATCAACCCGCAACCGCAACAAGCACCAAAAAACCTACAAAATATCTCATGCAACATAACAACCACCCGGTACGATCCATACTAAAGAAAAATAAATAAAATACAATGCATTAATGATAAAAAGATCTAAAAATCTAAAATAAACTAATAAAAATAAGGAAATAAAATAAGCTATCAATTCACCCCAAGCTTAAACCTAACTTGTCCTCAAGTTAGAATAAGACTAAAAATGAGCTCGGGATGAACTATCTAAAAAGGAAAAAGAAAGATACCATAGAACTTGGTCAACATCAGTCAACATGGTTAGAATTAGTCCTTCAATGGACCCTACGCATCTTCAAAATGTTCCCCGCTTTAGAACCATAAACCACATTCTCAACCACTTGATGGGCGAATAGATCACGGCTGGATGCGGTCGCGGTGTGCAAGACAAAGGAAACAGAGATGCGCCCAGTGGGGGCACTTTAAATCACCAATGTAGACCATAGTGCACGAAGGAAAGGAGCCTCTTCACACACTATGATTCCTACATTTGTCAGGCCAAGGTGTATAATAACGAAATAGGGTTTTGCAGCACGGCCTCCGGGCAAACAACCGGTTTCAGAGACTTCTCCCTTGTACTGTCCTTTACAGTCTACCGTCTCATCGTCGGGGCCTTTTCTCACCAAAAATCAAAAATAAAATAGAATAATAAAAACTCTACTTACCTAAATCTAAACCTAACAACCTAAATCTTCAATCTTGAACTTCTGTTATGAGGTCTTCAATCACATTCGCTGCTTGACACTTTTTTTTTTTCAATTTTTTTTTGTTTTTTTTTTTTGCAAACTAGATATGTAACATAAGTCTTGAACTTGGAATCTTGTTCTTCTTTTTGTGTTGCTCTTTTTTCTTCATTTTTCTTCTTTTTTTTTTCTTTTCTTGAATCATCTTTAATAGGCACTTATTTTCTTCACTTTTTCAAATTTCTTCATTCTTTGTGTTGCTTCTTGGAAGGTCTAAGGAATTTCACCAAGTAACATAGGACTCCAATAGTGAAAATTGAGTGATAGATAGAGGCTAATATGAACACCTAATGATCATTGACAATATGCCAAGATCAACTAAAAAGGGTGGGGAATGACTCAAAAATGGGTGTTACCGAAAAGACTTGGTCCCAAAAGATGTGAATTGGGGGACCCACTTCAAAGTTCATCAAGCACCTCAATGCAAGGTGTGATAAACAAAATCTATCTAACTATCTACTCTAGACCCCTAGAAAAATGATAACCTATCCTAAAAAGGCGGTGAGAATCTAACTAAGCAAGGCTCGGACGAGACTCGGGAGTACTAAGGGGTACTCCCTCCAAAACCAAGATGTGAGTCTTCAATATCTTCAATGTCTTCAAAATACCTTACCGGGCTAGTCTTTGCTCGCACACATTGGCATGACCAACCACATCCCTCCGCACCTAGACCCAATCAAGCTACCTGCATCTGACCCCCACACAAGCGGTCTCAAAGTGGTCTGTGAGGCTCAAAACGTGTCCTATTCATTAAATACAAGGAATTCCATATCAAGACCCGGGACCAATCTATGATTCAATACTTATGACTCGGGGCTATGGTACATGTAGGGATGAGAAGACAAGAGAGAACAAAAATGCATGAACTTAAACTAGAATGCATCTAAAAAGTATGAAAATTAGAAAAGAAAGAAACAAAATATGCAAAAAAAAATTTTGAATTTTTTTATGCAATTTTTATGAATGACCTAAATGACTTACTCTAAATGCAACTATATATAACCTAAATGCAATAAAAACAAAAGATAAGAAATACCTCACCCCAAGCTTAAAATTAAGCATTGTCCTCAATGCTTAGGATGAGAGTAAGGAAGGATCATACCGGGATCAAGGTGGAGGAGGCCTGCGAGGACGGTATGGAAGCAACACATGGGTCGCATAATGATGCTTTGATGGAGTTCTTGGCCGCCTAAATACACATGGATGAAAGCTTGGTCACACAAAGGACGCATATGAAATGGCTCGAAATTTTCTTATGAAATAACATATTTGCGTGGGTACCCTCACAAACTTTACGCGGGTGGGGGGCAGCCGCGCACACATGTCAGAATACATCCCATGTTGGGGTGATTTGGAACTCGGAATCTGCGCGGTTGGGGGTCGGTCGCGCAACGGCTGTGCGGGCACCCGCGTGCAGCAATCAGAGAGCACCCCATGTTGGTGTAATTTGGAACTCAGGACCTGCGCGGCTGGGGTCGGTCGCGCAAAGTCTGCGCGGGCACCCACGCAAAAGTCAAATTTTTGGAATTTTTCAAACTTCACCAAAATCACTAGAAGACTTCTATATGCTTATTTTTAGGCCAACTTCAAGTTTAGAAACACCCAAAACTTCAAGCGGAGATTATTTATTCACAATGCATTTATTTAACGTCTTTGCCAAGACATAGCCTCGCTTCCGTCAACCTTCATAAATCGGTGTTTCCATTGTTACGTTGTCGAATTCTCCCGTGTCAAAGCCTTCATAAAATAGTTTCAAATGGTGCCCATTCACTTTGAAGATTTGGTTTGTTTCCAAACTCTTGATTTCAACCAAACTAGGATCAAACACTTTTATAACACTAAAAGGTCCATGCCATCGAGATCGCAATTTTCCCGGGAATAGCTTTAAGTGTGAATGATAAAGAAGAACTTTTTGACCCGGAATAAAGTGTTTTTGGGTTATGTGCTTTTCATGCAATGCCTTTTTCTTCTCTTTGCACCTTTTGAACCTTTTAATTATCTTCTTCTTGACCACTTCCATCATTGGAGGATCCAATCTTCTTTGAGGTTCCCTCTTAGGATTATAATCATCTTCCATGATTATCTTGTCTGTGCATACATTAGGGCTTATCCTGTTTATTGGCTCAATCACATCAACCCGATACAATGGAGAAATGTTACTAGGGTACCTCATTCCTTCAAAGACATTGAAGTGAATGGTTTCTCCATCAAACTCCATAGTTATCTTTCCTTTATGGACATCAATGATTATGTGAGCGTTATGCATGAAAGGTCTTCCAAGGAGGATCATAGATGATTTGGAAGGAGTCTTCTCTTCAAGATCAATGACATAAAAATCCGCCGGAAAAACAAGTTGATTAACTTGTACTAACACATCCTCCAACACTCCTCTTGGAGACACACTTGACTTGTCTGCTAATTGAATGATGACTCCCGTTTCTTCGAAAGGTCCAACATTGAGAGATTGAAAACCCGAATATGGCATCACATTGATCGAGGCTCCAAGATCTAACATAGCACTTTCGACATGCAAATCACCAATGGTACAAGGGATAGAAAAAATTCCTGGATCCTTGCATTTGGGAGGTAACTTATTTTGGATAACTGCAGACACATTTGCATTGACTTGAATCTTTTCATTTGCCTTGAGTTTTCTCTTTTTGGTGCATAAATCCTTGAGGAATTTTGCATAACTTGGAATTTGCTTAATAGCATTCAATAGTGTAATGTTGATTTGGACGTTGCGAAAAGTTTCAAATAATTCATTTTCTTCCTCTATCTTCTTGGAAAAGGCTAACCGGGAAGGGAAGGGAGGTGGTATGACCAATGGTTTGATGGGTTTGTTGGAAGAGTCGGGTGGATCAACGTTTGGCACAACCGGTTCCTTTGTAGTAGCTTCAACCTTCGAAGGCTCAACAACAATAACCTCATCTTCTTCTTCTCTAGAAACTCTTTTAGGGTTGCTTTCTCCAAGTGTTTTGCCACTTCTCAAAGTTATTGCACTCACATTGGGGTTCTTCTCGGTTTGAGATGGAAGTCTACCCCTTTGTTCTATCTTGTTGATAGCGGTGGCCAAGTCTCTGATTTGTGCTTGAATGTTTGAGAAAGTGTTCTTGGTCTCTTGTTGAAATTGGGTTTGACTTTGAGCAAGAGTAGTAACAAGTTCTTGAAGGCTCATTCGATGGGTACCACTTGATTGGCCTTGTTGTTGAGGTTGTTGGTAATTTGGAGGGTTAAAAGAAGTTTGTGGATATGGAGGTTTTTGGGAGGGGTATTGTGGATGTTGAGGTCTCATCAAAATGTTTGGTGGAATTTGCTTTGGTGGGTATGGGTTGTTTGGGTTATTACTCCAATTTGGGTTGAAATTGTTTTGAAATCCCGCGGGTCTTGGTTGACCTTGATATCCTCCCATTGCATTCACATCTTCCGGATCGTTACTAAGTGAGGGACACTTATCCGTATAATGCCCCATCATTGCACAAATGCCACACACCATCAATTGTTGACCACTTCCCACCACCATTTGAATTAGCACATTAGTCAAATCCAAGAGCTTTGATTCCAAGTGTTGAGTGTTGCTAACTTCACCAACCACTTGTGGAGAATTTCTCTTCATTTCATTTCGGGTTCCAAAGTTCCTTTGATTTTGAGAAATGGTACCAAAAAGTAATCGGATTTTGTGAGGGGTTTTGTTGAAGATGTCACCACCACTTGAAGCATCAATCATCCTCCGATCTTTTTCATTCATACCCTCGTAAAATTGTTGAAGAAGTAGTTGTTCGGGTATATTGTGTTGAGGATAACTTGTACACAAATTATTGAAGCGCTCCCAAAAATCATGAAATGTTTCATTTTTCCTCTTGACGAATCCCCAAAATGTCACTTCGTTGGCTTGATATCCGGGAGGTGGGATAGAATTTGCTATTGAAGGCCTTGAGTAACTCTCCCCATGTGTGAATAGATCCTGGTGGTAAGTTGAATAACCACTCTCTAGCTTTGTCTTCCAAGGTGAGCGGGAATGCGGCTAACTTGAAATCATCCAATGTCACATTGTCGGGCAACATGCTAACACATATCATATGAAAGGACTTCAAATGCTTTTGAGGGTCTTCTCTATCCAAACCATGGAACTTGGTAAGTTGATGGATGAAACTTGACTTCAATTCAATCCCTCGACGGTTTGCGGGATAAACAATAACAAGAGGTGTATGAGTAACATCGTTTCCATCATTTGTCTAAGTGTCAACTCTTGAGGGGGATTGGGTGGATTGGGGTTGTTGGGATTTTGTTGCAAGTAATTGGGTGGTTGATGATAAGGTGGATATGGGTATTGTTGGGGATTGTAGATTGGTGGTGGATAAGGTTGGTAGTTAGGGTATTGGTTGTAAGGAGGTTGTTGTTGTGGGTACATTAGGTTTTGGTACATTGGAGGGTGTTGGTAATTGGGTTGATTTGGGTAATGTACTTGTTGAACTTGAAAAGCATTGTTTTGAGGTTGGTTGTTTTGGTGGAAGTGTTGGTTTTGTAGTTGTGGTGGTGGTTGATAATTGGGTTGGTTTTGAGGAGGGGCTTGATTCCAAGGTGGCATATCAATAAGAGGTTCTTGTGGTGGTTGTCTTGGTTGATGGGGTGGGGTATTGGCATCTTGATTGATTGGGTTTAGGTTGGGATTGTGAGGTGGAGTGTGATTCATGGCTATTTGGTTTTCAAACGGAATGTCTTCAAAGGAATGACCAACAATTGGAGAATTCGGCTCGGTGTCGGTATCACTTGAAGTATGAACTTGATCTTCTATGTTGATTAGTGGAGAAGAGGAAGAAGCTTGAACTAGTTGTTGTTGCTTTGCTTGTTTGGATAACTTTTTCAACCTTTTTGCTTCTCTTTCAATTTCCGGATTGTAAAGTAGTTCACCGGTTCTTGTAGACCTAGGCATAAACAATCAAATAACAATAACCAATTTCCCCGGCAACGGCGCCAAAACTTGATGGGATGTCAAGCCCACCAAGCAAATTACACCCTTTGATTGCTAAATCAACGTAATATAATGGTAAAAAGGGGTATCGATCCTCGGGGAAATGGTTGTATTCAATCACCAATGCAATTCAATAGAACTAGTGAAATTAAACTAATTAACTACAATTAAACTAAAAAGGGGGGTTTTTGATTACTTGAAAATTAAAATACTTGAATAACTAAAAACCTTGAAATTAAGCAAGTTGATGAGATGCTCAAAGGTTGGGAATAATTGGTTAACTAAGGCAATTCAACACAATGAACATTTGTGTGTTTATCATTAGGATCTAATACAAAGCTTATCCTTCATCCCAAATTGGCTATAGAAATCATGAAGCAAGATATGCCAAGATTCCTCATAGGTACTATGGAGGTTGGGGAAGCCCACAACACACCTTCTTAATTAATATCAAGGGTCAATTGAAGCAATCAATCCCAAGAAATCAATTAGCCTTAAGAATGAATGAATCCCCAATTCCTAGAGGATGTCAAATGCTTACACATCCATAAAGGAGATATGATTCATAAGCTAGAGATGATTTCTACCATCATAAAGCCTTTGTTCTAGATAAATTCAATGATCTAATGCAAAATCAATGAAATAAATCAACTATTGCTCAATGAAATACTAAGCTCATGATCAAAGCATCAAATAAGCATAAGAATTGCAAACTAGAATCATAAACATGGAATAAATTGATAATCAATCTAAATCCTTCAAAACCCACAAACATTCATTGGTTTTCAGCCAAAGTCAACCAAATGAGAGTATTAGCCACTCATGGCAACAAAGTAACAAGAACAATAATCTAATTGCATAAAGAAACTACCTAAGATTTGGAAAGATGAAAGGAAATGATTTCTAGCTCCCAAATTCGCCTCTTGTAGGTCTCCAATGGTGGAAAATCGTGAATTAGCCTCTAGATCTGATCCCCAAAGGTTATGGCAAGCCAAATGACCAAAATGCCCAAACTGGGCAGTTGCGCGGGTACCCGCACCACGAAAATTCCACCCATGCAAATGTTGCTGTAATGCTATTGGTCCACCAAGCCACTCCACCCTTCCACTACCAAAGATTCCTTTGGTCCCCCTCCTTGTCCATGTGATTTGAAATGCACCAATCATCATTTAGCCACCAAATGGATGCTCCAAGCCCAAAATTTGAATTTTATGATCCATCTTCACAAGCCCAAATAATCCAAGCCAATAACTTTCAAAGCCCAATTCTTCCTCTTTGATTCCGCCAAGCCCAATAATGCCTCGGGAGCCCACTAAGCCCGTCTCCAATCAACCCGCAACCGCAACAAGCACCGAAAAACCTACAAAATATCTCATGCAACATAACAACCACCCGGTACGATCCATACTAAAGAAAAATAAATAAAATACAATGCATTAAGGATAAAAAGATCTAAAAATCTAAAATAAACTAATAAAATTAAGGAAATAAAATAAGCTATCATCAACCAACGAATCACCCTCCTGGAGCAGGCGTTGGTCAAGTCTGTTATGGTTGTGGGGAATTCGGGCACTAAAAGTGAAATTGTCCCAAGGCAACAATAGCTGGAAACACATGGAGAGTGCTAGCGATGGGACAGGAGGTGGCAGTTGTTGATTCCACTGTTGTTACAGGTACGTTCCTCCTTCACAACTCTTATGCATGCATTCTTTTCGATTCCGGTGCGGAGAGAAGTTTTGTTAGTCATGCATTTAAACATCTACTCAAGCATCAATCCCATCCTTTAACCGAAACATTTACCGTCGAGATGGCTAATGGAAAGAAAGAGAGCACTAATGACATATTCATAGGCTGTACCCTTACCTTAAATGATCATTCCTTCTCGATCAACCTTATGCCAGTTTCCATAAAAAGCTTCGACGTCATCATCGGCATGGATTGGTTAAGCCCCAATCGTACTGATATCCTTTGCTATGAAAAATCCATCCGTCTCAATCTGCCCTCGGGCGAAGCCCTCATAATTGATGGTGATAAAATCAGCTCAAAACTTCGTATCATTTCATGCATCCAAGCCTAGAAATATCTGCAAAAGGAATGCCATGCATTCCTAGCACATGTCTTTAATGACAAGAAAAAAGTTAAAGACCTCGAAAGCATCCCCAAAGCCTGCAACTTTCTGGATGCCTTTCCCAAACATCTTCCCGGAATCCCTCCCGAGCGCCAAGTCGAGTTCTGAATCGACTTAATCCCCAAAGCTAACCCCTTAGCTAAAACCCCATACCGCCTAGCATCGACAGAAATGCAAGAGTTATCCAGCCAACTCAATGAACTTCTCAGCAAGGGATTTATCAGACCAAGTTCCTCACCTTGGGGAGCGAAGGTCTTGTTTGTGAAAAAGAAAGATGGATCCCTTTGGATGCACATAGATTATCACGAACTGAACAAGCTTACCATCAAAAACCGTTATCCCCTTACGCAGAATCGACGACCTCTTCGATCTACTTCAAGGAGTCGGCTACTTCTCGAAAATAGACCTAAGATTAGGATACCATCAGCTACGACTCCATGAAAGTGATGTTCCTAAGACAGCATTTCGGATTCGATATGGTCACGACGAGTTTGTAGTAATGCCCTTTTGTCTAACCAACGCACCAACGGTATTCATGGATCTGATGAATCGGGTGTGTCAGCCTTTTCTAGACATGTTCATGATAGTGTTCATTGATGATATACTTGTCTACTCTCAAAGTGAGGAATATCATAGACATCACTTGATGTTAGTGTTAGAAACACTAAGGGCGGAGAAACTATATGCGAAATTCTCTAACTGCGAATTCTGGGTCCGAAAGGTAACTTTCCTTGGTCACGTGGTTAGCGAGAAAGGCATAAACATGGACCCTTTCAAAATCAAATCGATTGAGAATTGGTCAGCACCCAAGACACCCACGGAAATCCGACAATTCTTGGGTCTTACTGGCTATTATCGCAGATTTATCCAAGATTGCTAAGCCTTTAACCACCCTGACTCAGAAAGGTGTACCCTTTTGTTAGGGAGAAAAGCAAGACGTTGCGTTTCGAACATTAAAGAAGGCACTATGCAGCATACCTATCTTGTCTCTTCCTGAAGGGACAGAGGACTTCGTGGTCTACTGTAATGCATCCAATCAAGGCTTAGGCTGTGTGCTCATGCAGCGAGGAAAGGTATGGCTTATGCCTCGAGATAGCTGAAAGCACACGAAGTCAATTATACGAGTCACGACCTGGAGTTGGGAGCAGTGGTCTTTGCATTAAAGATATGGAGACATTACCTCTACGGAACCAAGTGCATTGTCTTTACCGACTATAAGAGCCTACAACATATTTTTGACCAGAAAGAGTTGAACATGTGGAAAAGACGGTGGGTAGAACTACTCAGTGATTATGAGTGCGAAATACGCTACCATCCCGGCAAGGGCAATGTGGTAACGGATGCCCTCAGCCGGAAAGAGTACTCAGGCCGTAGAGTGAAGGCACTGATAATGACTATCCATTCCCATCTGTCCGCTCGAATCAGAGAGGCTCAGCTGGAAGCCTTAAAACCAGAGAAGATGTCAAATGAAGCCATGAGGGGAATGGAAAAGAACTTAGAGAGCAAGGGAGATAGAGTTTATTATTTCATGAACCGGATCTGGACCCCAAAGTTCAGTGGTTACAGAGAAGTTGTCATGAGCGAAGCTCATAAGACTCGATACTCCGTTCACCCAGGTGCGGATAAGATGTATCTGGATCTCAAGAAGTTATATCGGTGGCCAAACATGAAAGTAGAGATCGCTAACTTCATGGGCAAGTGTCTGACTTGCGCCAAAGTGAAGGTTGAATATCAAAAGCCCTCAGGTCTACTTCAACAGCCAGAAATACCTGAGTGGAAGTAGCAAAGGATTACAATGGATTTTATCACTAAATTACCCAAATCTCCGAGTGGGTACGATAACATCTGGGTAATTGTTGATCGACTGACTATATCCGCCCACTTCCTGCCAATCAAAGAAACATTCAAAATGGAGAGACTTACACGAATCTACATCCAAGAGATAGTTTGTCTGTATGGTGTGCCTGTGTCCATTACCTCCGATCGGGATAGCAGATTCACCTCTATATTTTGGCAGTCACTGCAGAAGGCTCTTAGAACTAAGCTAAATATGAGCACAACTTACCATCCTAAAACCGATGGGCAGAGTGTGAAAACCATTCATACCTTGGAAGACATGTTGAGAGCATGTGTTATAGATTTTGGTAATTCGTGGGACACCCATTTGCCCTTGGTCTAATTCTACTACAACAACAGTTATCATACCAGTATCAAGGTTGCGCCGTTTGAAGCCCTTTATGCCTATAAGTGCAGATCCCCTCTGTGTTGGGCTGAGATGGGTGACACGCATCTAGCCAAGGGGTAAGTCCCCGACAGCACTCTCACAGGCCCAAAAATCATCCATGAAACCACGAAAAAGATCGTACAGATCCAGGAACGACTAAAAGCTTCAAGAGATAGACAAAAGAGCTACGCCAATAAAAGACAAAAACCCTTAGAGTTCCAGGTGGGTGATCATGTTCTATTGAAGGTCTCGCCTTGGAAAGGCATGATACGCTTCGGAAAGCGTGGAAAGTTGAATCCGAGATACATAGGACCGTTCGAGATCCTTGCTAGGATCGCTCCCGTATCTTACAAACTTCGTCTACCGCAAGCGCTCAACAATATTCACCTGTCTTACACGTCTCGAACCTTAAAAAGTGTTTATCTGAAGAAACCCCTGTGATCCCTCTTGATGAGATCAAGATCAACGAGAACCTTAACTTCTTGGAAGAACCAGTCGAAATCATGGATCGGGAAATCAAACGAAACGAACAAAGTCGCATACCAATAGTGAAGGTTCGCTGGAATGCCAAGCGAGGACCTGAATTCACTTGGCAGAGCGAAGATCAGATGAAAAAGAAATACCCGCATCTTTTTCTGAATCCATGATTTGTATTCTATGTTTGAATTTCGGGATGAAATTCCCTCTAAAGGAGGGATGATGTGGCAACCCGAACATTTTTCCGTTACCGTTAATCAATTTCCGTTAATAAAATTTGTATTTTATTGAGTTCTGTCAAATTCCTTTGGTTTGGAAAATCATTTAGTTATATAAATGAACTTTATATATATGAGTCGGGACCAAAATCACGTGAAAAACCAAACAGTTTTCGGCCTGAGCGAAGTCTACGGCCGTAAACTTGTGCACGGCCGTAAACCTGTTTGCGGTTGGTGCCAGGTGGACCCCGCCACCAACCATACCCCCAGCCTATATATACAGGACCCCCACCTTCATTTTAACCTTCTTGGTCGAAAACTTTCTCCTTCTCTCTCAAATCTTGACCGTAAACAACAAAAACACCACTTTTCTTCTTAAAATCATCGAGAATCTTCATTAGGAGTTGATTTGGAGCATCTACAACACGTTTTTCATCGAATCCAACATCCTTGTTCTTAAGTGTACGGTCGTACACCCTTCAAATCTGCAAATCTTCATTGATCGTAAACCAGTTCACGACCGTACACACTTCAAACCTTCAAAGGCCGTAAACCCTTCAGAGGAAGTTCACGGCCGTAAACTCGCTTCACGGCTGTAAACCCTATTCATGGCCGTAAACACTTCCTAAGTGGTGAAAAACCCGCTTTCCACGATTAATTCAAGTCCCGGTAACATTCCTTAACCGAAAGCAGGTGTTTTTCTAACACTTTATCTAACGTGGTCGCTAATTTAGATACATATATGTATTTAATTGTTATTAGGATTCCGTTAAGTGCCACATACAACAACTCGAGGGTCTTCATTTCCAGTTTGTTGATTCGACGCTTGCACACAACTAATAGTGAGTTCATAACCCTATGCTTTTACCATTTTTAATGTTTTCAAGGGGGAATACAAGCCAAACACAAATGATATTTGTGAACTTATAGAAAAGAATTTTAACATGATTAAAACTTATGCAATTGATGCAACCAAAAGACTTCCATGTTTTATAAAATATTTATATATCTTATCCCTTTTGTAACATGTCGAGCATAAGGGACGTTTTCAACGTACAACCATAATTGCATAGTTTTCAGATCAATATATGAACCAAGTACATGACATACATGCAAACTATAATAGGTATAGTTTGGGGTTCTCAATACACAGTTTTTACGAATTCAGAGTTATACATTGCTAAACATATAAACTATGACACATTTAGTTTATGATATACATTACTACGAGAGTACAACATTTAATAATTATTTATGTATAATTATTACGTTATACATTATACATACAAATTCAAGTACAAAAGAACCATACAGAACTACACATAAACTGGTTAATACATGATTGTGAGACAATACTTCAATTGTGCCTTTCGTGCTATAGGTTAAACCCTATCATAGTATAACCAGAGTCTCCTGGAGGGAGAGCGTGAGATTTGTGAATAGATCTATTCGGGACTGACAATCCCACACTTGAACTGCTAGCTACAGTTAGGCAGGCATGCCTGGGGTGACAAATTTCATATAGCCAACACTTGAAGAACGTCATAAATGTCACTAGGTCATATCAAGAATGGTTATACGAGTCACAATAGTATAAACTAACCTTTGTTTATGAGATTTCATTCTTGATTAGTTTTATTTTAATTAATAGAACTAGTATACATTACACTGGAGGATTCCAGGGATACAATACTCGGTTTTATTTTAAATAATATACATACTGGTGGTAGACAGGGTTTTCAAACAGAGCATATAGTCAGTGTTTTCAAACAGAATATACTATACATACTGGTGGGAGTCAGGGTTTTCAAACAGAACATAGAGTCAGAGTTTTCAAACATAATATACTATACATACTGGTGGTAGCCATGGTTTCCAAACAAAACATACTATACATACCAGTGGTAGTCAAGTTTTACGAACAAAAAACAGTAACGAACATATATGTTAGAAAATATTGGATTTTCTTGGGAAACATGCATAGATTTTTACAGAATTCAATGACTATTTTTCACTACGAAAACATTCTTATGAACTCACCAGGTTTATGCTAATACTCTTTCAAAACTACTTGTATTCTCAGGAAATCCGTAGACAGGTACATCACACAGATTTTGAGAAGACGGAGCGTATAGAGTCACGTCTTTTACTTTGGTTCATACTTTTGATGTATAAAAACATGAATCAAACAGATGTAAATATTTATCATATATTCAATGTAATAGTTGTGTTTACTTTGATTACTATAATGCAATTGTTGTGATACTACATATGACGTCATCCACCCCCGAACGTTTCCGCCGTTCCGGTTTGGGGGTGTGACAGGTGGACAGGCCCAACCCGTTACAAAAGATGAATAAAACAATACTATACAATTATTGACACAACACAAAATAACCCCAACATTCTCCCCCTTTGTGTTAATAAGGAAGGTAGATCTTCACTGTTGTTGTCACTTTTGAACTTTGAACAGCTTCAACATGATACCCAGCAAACACTTGCGAACCAGGACATACCAATAGATCATGTCCGAAAAACACTTCTTGTCCGCAACACTGTTCGATTTATTTTGACTCACAAAATCCACGATATATTCGAGACATGAGGGGGAGTATAGATGCTTTTCTCGCAAATAGTACTAGGCTTTGTGAAAGTTTGCATCTGGCTTTTCTCTTATCTTAAAGCGACACTCCAATCCTTCTTTCATATCCTCCCCAACTTCATCGTATCGAGATCCTTCGGAGGATCTTTGGGGAGAATAGTAGATTTCTTGTGTAGAACTGTAGCAATGTCCACATCCATCTTCACAATTTCTTAGATCTAACAGTCCAACATTTGTTTAAGATGTGTGATAATAGGCTCGAATTTCTGTTGATCCTTCATCAGTAGAAGTAACATAGAAATCCCATCGAATGGGTTGAGGCAGGGCATATCTGCGAGTGTAAATTCGTGAGTTGAACTCACAACCCCACGAGCAACCTTGAAACGAGCATCGATGAAGCTCTTAGTTTCAATTGGTCCATACACCTTAACAGTTGTGATCTTCTTTGAGCTCCAGGTTTTGTATTGCGGCCTCATGTGCTTTAGATAAAATGAACATAGAGCCTGATCAACACCTTTGTCAGCCGTAGAAACGTTCGCAATTTTGTCAAAGCTGTGAAATAGAAAATCCTTCGGAGTAATAGGCATATCAAGCTGTAAATCCAAGGAATTCTCCAAGTCGAATGACCCGACAGGCTCTAGCCAATAGACGTTCGGATTGTCGACAACTTCTTTTAAGATTCGTTCAAGTGTCCATAGAGGAAAGATAGTTTTCTGAGCTTTCAAGGTTTCCTCTGCTTCATGAGCAAGCCTTGCTTTCTCTTTAGCTTCTCTGACTATACGATGATTTTCATCAATTTCAGCTCGACGAATCTTCCTTCGCAACTTTTGGTTTTCATCAGGTTGTTCCTCTCGAACTGAAGTTGCATTAACCTTCGGTTCATTTATCTTGGGCTTTTGATCTTGATCATCACCCCCACCAACTGGTTTCTTGACGCCCTCAATTGTCATCGTTGCTTCTTTCATTACTTCTCCCCCTTGTATTGGAATGGATGATGCCGGAACATCTTGGATTTTGTATTACATGGAGAAGATAGGCTGTAGTTTCTCAACAAGATGTTGACGAACTAAGACGACAAGAAGAGAATTGCGAGTTTCAATTAGATTGTGCAACTCAGCATTCGCATCAGCAACACAACTGTCAGTGACAACATTCTCAGACTTCAAATCAGCAATCTGGTTATTGGCAGTGCTTAAGTTCACTAAAAGAACCGTCACACGCTCAGTTTTCACAACAAGCTCATCCATGATCTTGTTTTCATGATCTAAATCAACCTGAAGTTTTTTGATTTTGGAAGAGATGGAAGTCTGAAACTCTGCATTATCCGATTGAATGCCAATATGAACTTTCTCAATAGCATCCTTTTCAATGTGAAGAGAAGTTCCAAGATTGGAAATCACCTTATTCGCTTTTGTAGTGTTTGACTCAAAGGATGTCTAGAAAGTACCCATAAAGGCTTGAGATTCAGAAATTAGTTTTGCGATTTTTTCGGTTGTTTCCTTGTAAGTCTGGGCAGAATCAACAACTGATTTTTTGGTGAGTGCGAGATTAGAGGCATGCTCTTTGGTAAGTGTTTCAAGAAAGGCTTTGACAGAGGCCTGGGAGTATTCATCACTGGACGAAGCTTTGGTGGAATCAAGAAAAGAATCCAACTTGGAATTTAGTGCCTTCAACTACTTGGTGGTCGTAGGAGCATCGTCTTCATCACTCTTTGGTTGGATGTTGAAAGGACTAAAATGAACATCCTCAAAAGCATCCTGGTCATCACCACTTTCGGGACCCGTTAGAATATTTCCTTTGTTTTCTTCGCACCTTTAACTAAAAGCGGAACAAGAAGTGACCTAACTAGTCAAGAACAGCAAGAGCTCGGTCTTCCACTTAACCACCACAATACGCCTTGCTATACTACGCCTCATGGATTGAGTTGGACAATTCAACAAAGTAGTAGGCTAAGCAGGTCAAAAATTCCCTAATCGCTTGCATTCTCGAAACCCATACAAAAAGTAAAGTCAAACAATATGTATGATCCCAAATTCCTGCAAATAACAACAAGAACCTTCCCGACAAGTGAAATGATATCATCGAAAATAAACTCTAAAATAAAACTAACTAAACTAACTATAAACAAATAACAAATAAGCAAATAAATTAAAATTAATGACAAACCGTTCCCCGACAACGGCGCCAAAAACTTGATGTGCACAAAAGTACCCACTAATTTTAATATTTATAATCTAACAAACTTAGACTAACTATGCACTTATAGGCAGTGTACCTAGTCAGATTACAGTATAGCTCAGGTAAGTCGGGTGTCGATCACAGGGAACGGTGGTGAATTAATTTTAAATATTTGATTATAGGTTACAGGTCACACGAAAAGAATAAAGAAATAGTTTAATAAATCTCAAACGAACAATCAATTAACAACTTTCGATAAACTAACAGGAAAGCAAATCTCTTCAGGTACTTTGGTTTAGATAAATTACACCTTAAAAACATAGATAATTGCATACACAAATTCATTTATTCATGTTCACCGATTCCTAAAATGAATAGACTCGCATTCACTATAACTAATCCTTTAGCAAACAAGTCAATTCAAACAGTGATCAGTTGATTAAACTAACATGCTTCCTAGTGTTCAGCTCGTATCAAGCAAGACTTGTAAATATAGTTAATCAAATTAGTCATTCAATTAACCTCTTGTTGATGGTCATCTAACAAGGCTCACACATTAACTTACTTATTCCCAAGTTAATCCTAGTTTCACATTCGTTATTTCTAGACTTATAATCTCGATGGTCATCAAAATCATAAGAGACAAGCAATCAAGAAGATGTTCATACAACTCAATTTACTTAACAATTAACAACAAATAATTATCATTAATACGTAAGGATCTTTTAACAAGCTTGGAAAGATAAATTAAACATAAACAAACAATTCAATATAGCAATTAGTCTAATAATCAAAGCTTCATTTAATCATAAACGCAAAGTAAAAGGTTTTTACACCCAAATCAGAAACTAAATACAGAATAGTAACATAATGGAATGCTAAACATGGTCACGTTAACAACCCATATGATTACCGACATGTATCCGCTCTCCAACCCTTCCGATCTCCGCTCCCGTTAACTTAACGGCCTTCCGGCCGCCTTCTAGACCCTCAAAACGGCTTAACAGAAGTTTAATATCGACTAAATTAGGTTGGAAGTCGAATCCCCCCTCTGGTTGGCTGATAATCGACTTTTATAACCCATGTAACCGACTTACATACGTTGGGCGTAAGTCGGATTATGCTGGGCGTAGTGAAGATTATTACGCGATTGGAGTTATCTGATTCTAGTCATTACGCGGGGCGTACACTAATATTACGCTGGGCGTAACTCTAATTTAGCCATTACGCTTAGCGTACATGTAACTTACGCGAGGCGTAATCGTTCCTCTAACATTTTCCTTTCTTTTAGCTTCTAAGCTCGATTTCCGCTTCAGTCTTTTCTTTTGTGCTTTATCGACAACGAATAGCTGCAAATCATAATTCAAAGCATTATGAGTACTTTTTAGTTCTAAAAGAGAATAATAAAGGCCAAAATATTAAGATATAATGCATAAAAATATATATAAAAATACACATATCAAAATTCCCCACACTTAGCCTTTGCTTGCCTCCAAGCAAATTTACTTTTATTTTACCAATATCGCATTAAACAATCCATTTAAAACTCAGCCATTATGCCAAGACCGCAACGCATGCATTTGTGTCTAAAATTTTCCTAAAGTACCCCCCCCCCCAATACTTTAAATACTCACAATCTTCATAAACACTCGCCCACTTTTTCTGAACAATACTCATTTTATGCAACCCTCCGAATCCATCTGCAGAAAACCTCCTTATCCTCAAGGTATTTTTAGTTGAGCAACCTAAGCATACATAATCTAGAATTACAATTTATGATATCACTATGGAGCTCTTTTGGAATTCTTCACTTCCTTGATAATTTGATCTTTGATTACTTTGAATTCACCACCTTATTTGTTTGAATTTTGGTATCTTCAACTTTTTTGAATTTTGATCTTTTGATCTTCACTTTATTTGCTCCAAAATTCTTCAAACTTTTCTCGTAATTCTCTCTTTTTTTTACATGTACCTCACTTTTTTCACTCAAAGCCTACATGCTTAAGCAGAGGCGCTCAACCTCAACCTTTATTGGTTAATGATAATAATTTTCCTGGATACATTTCAGGTTTAGGCTGCTAAACATATTGCATCCCTCAAACCAAGCGGGGTTATGTTTTTGTTCCATGATTTCGCTAAAATAAGGGAGGCCAAAAATGCACTATAACGTATATTGGCTCAACTAAACATTTGAGTTCTCATCGGATCATCTCATACAATATTAGCAAAATTTTAAATTATCACTAGATTTTTCTAAATTAAACTATTATTTCAAGTTTTTAAATTTTTAAATTTTCTAAATCTAGCAATTTCATTTTTCTTCTAATTTTTAATTTACTTTTACCGACCCCCTACCCCACACTTATTTCATATAATGCCCTCATTGTATGCTAAAACGAATTAAGAACATAAAAGGGAGAAAAAGGAACAGACTCCCCTGGGTAGTTGTGGTGAGATCGAATGGGGCTGCTACAAGTTGCTTCAAATATTGCTGAAAGACTGAAAACTTGAATTGCTGCTTCAGAATTTGCCGAAAAATAAAATCAAGACTGCCGACTTCAAAAAATAATGTGGTGCACAAGATTGCAAACAAATGCAATGTGTAATAACCATGACGTGGGAAAGTGTCGACCACGTCGTCTCGTCAAGAATGACATCCTCTTCTCGCGATGAAAAATTCCCCACAACATAGGAAAGTGTCAACCATGTCATGGCAGTCGGGATGATACTTCTTCCTCGCGTCAAAATAAAACTCTATGGTGTGGGAACAGCTCATCCATATCATAAGAGTCAAAATATCGTAAAAATGTCAATCTTCTAAACAATCGCTCACGAAATCAATATGCACCCCACACTTATGACAAATTGTGGTTCTTGACAATAATCTTCGAACTCTCACATGGCTCTCTCTAGGAACAGTCGGACCTAGCTGTTGAACTTACTGCCAGCTTTCTAAAGGAGAAAATTCTGCAGAGATCTAAACAACCAAAGAGCATCAACATGGAAAACAAAAGTAAAACACCCTAAATTAAAGTTTAATTACATACCAAAAAAATACTAAAACTAGCAACACAAAAATAAACTAAAAATAACATAAAAAGGATAACTAAATCACTCATCATCTCCGTCATCATGCTGCTGTGTCCCAAAAGTATCGGCCCCATCATGTCGTGGCTGGAATGGTGGTGGGTAGGGAACCGAGTACTGAAACCCCTGGTGGGCAAAGAATGCGGTCAACGCATCCCCATACCACTGTTGTTGCCTGTCCACATGTGCAACATACTCACTAAGGTTCTGAACCCTCATGTCAAGACGGTCAATGCCCTGAGCTAGGTAGTGCATATCAATCTCCAGCTCAGGTCCCTGTTGTGCTCCCCGAGGAGCAGGTCTACGCCGCTGGACCCGTCTCGGCTGTGGCTCGGCGGCACCCTCCTCGTCCGCCACGTCATCTGCTCGTACTCGCAAGACACCATCTCCGCCCCGCTCTAGTACACGCATCGACTCTAACAACTGAAGGCTCATCGGCCTCATATCATGGAACACCATCGATCTCGTGATCTCACGCGTCAACAACTGATATGATCGGGCTAATCGCGTGATAAAATGCCCTCCGCAAATCGGGCTATCCTCCCGAAGTCCCCTGGCCCTCCGTCCCAAATATGCGGCTAAAGCAATTAGAAGGTTCAGGTGCCTCCATGGAGTAACAAGCGCCCACAAAAAATACAAGTCTGTCGAAGGCACTCTCTCACTGTTCTTATGATGCGTGAGAGACATAGAAATCAAACGGTGCAGCAGTCTGTATGTAGTAGACCGAATCATCCTCCCCCGTGCAGTAGATGGCGTATATACTCCCCCTGTAATCTCGGCCCAAAAAGTGTTCTCGTTATAGTCATATGGCCGGTCTGTGAGACAATCAGCAAGGAATGCCGGGAAGTGGACACTCCTCGTCTCATCTGATGTGTATATACCCACTCGAGTCGCAAGCTCTATGACACTGCACTCCCGGCTCACTCCCCCCAGTCTGAAGGAAAAAGTTGTCCTATCATCGGGTGCCTTCCTAGGATCATAGGAAACTGTAGCATAGAACTCTAGCAAAACTTCCCGATAAACAGGCTCCTGGATCCTGAACAATGGTGCCCATCTCTGACATACGAACAAATCCACTCCACTCGCGTCCGAGTGTGTGTATTGCAAAAAATCTTGGATCAGTGCAGCAAGTCCAGTATGGGTTGCCAATTCCCAGTCGAATGCTGGTGCTATATCGATCTCCTTGGTGAGAAGTAGACTCACATTGGTGGCATATCGTGCCCGGGTTGCATCGTTCAGATTTTGCGGAAATTGTAAGAAATGGTGATCGGTCACGTCCTCGTGTGGGTTGGTCCTTTGAGTTCTTCGGGCCATAATCTGTGTGTCGAATTTTACAGGAAAAGAAGAAAAATCGAGATTCTTGGAGAGGGTTGTTCGTCACAGTGTATGCGGCGAAGTAGAAGAGTTTGAAAGAATAACAAAAAAAGTCAAAGGTAAACAGATAAAACCTGGTCGTTGATTTACGTCGGGCGTAAGGCAAAGTTACGCTGGGTGTAACCCCAACTCTGTGAAAAGGCCATCCGCGATCAATGGTCTATTACGCTTGGCGTAATTAAAATGTACGCTAGGCGTAACTTTAAATGAAACATTTCCTTTTTCTTAATTGAAATTCCTTTCTTTTAACTAATTAATTTAGGGACTTATAATTATAATTAATTATTTTTCTTTTTAATTGCTTTAACAACTATTGACTTTCCGATGAGTGACAAAAAAAAAAAAAATGAGACGTCATAGTCACTTGTCTTTGTCAAGATCAAACAACAATGGTTGATCAAAAACCTTTGCACGCAAGAGTTGGTTTGCGAAAACAACCACTTTTGGGACCCGTTAGAATATTTCCTTTGTTTTCTTCTCACCTTTAACTAAAAGCGGAACAAGAAGTGACCTAACTAGTCAAGAACAACAAGAGCTCGGTCTTCCACTTAACCACCACAATACGCCTTGCTATACTACGCCTCATGGATTGAGTTGGACAATTCAACAAAGTAGTAGGCTAAGCAGGTCA
Source organism: Lactuca sativa (assembly GCF_002870075.4). NCBI lineage: Eukaryota > Viridiplantae > Streptophyta > Magnoliopsida > Asterales > Asteraceae > Lactuca > Lactuca sativa. Next base: position 120,030,042 of record NC_056631.2, on the reverse strand, counting down.
AAAATTCCCTAATCGCTTGCATTCTCGAAACCCATACAAAAAGTAAAGTCAAACAATATGTATGATCCCAAATTCATGCAAATAACAACAAGAACCTTCCCGACAAGTGAAATGATATCATCGAAAATAAACTCTAAAATAAAACTAACTAAACTAACTATAAACAAATAACAAATAAGCAAATAAATTAAAATTAATGACAAACCGTTCCCCGGAAACGGCGCCAAAAACTTGATGTGCACAAAAGTACCCACTAATTTTAATATTTATAACCTAACAAACATAGACTAACTATGCACTTATAGGCAGTGCACCTAGTCAGATTACGGTATAGCTTAGGTAAGTCGGGTGTCGATCACAGGGAACAGTGGTGAATTAATTTAAAATATTTGATTATAGGTTACAGGTCACACGAAAAGAATAAAGAAATAGTTTAATAAATCTCAAACGAACAATCAATTAACAACTTTCGATAAACTAACAGGAAAGCAAATCTCTTCAGGTACTTTGGTTTAGATAAATTACACCTTAAAAACATAGATAATTGCATACACAAATTCATTTATTCATGTTCACCGATTCCTAAAATGAATAGACTCGCATTCACTATAACTAATCCTTTAGCAAACAAGTCAATTCAAACAGTGATCAGTTGATTAAACTAACATGCTTCCTAGTGTTCAGCTCGTATCAAGCAAGACTTGTAAATATAGTTAATCAAATTAGTCATTCAATTAACCTCTTGTTGATGGTCATCTAACAAGGCTCACACATTAACTTACTTATTCCCAAGTTAATCCTAGTTTCACATTCGTTATTCCTAGACTTATAATCTCGATGGTCATCAAAATCATAAGAGACAAGCAATCAAGAGGATGTTCATACAACTCAATTTACTTAACAATTAACAACAAATAATTATCATTAATACGTAAGGATCTTTTAACAAGCTTGGAAAGATAAATTAAACATAAACAAACAATTCAATATAGCAATTAGTCTAATAATCAAAGCTTCATTTAATCATAAACGCAAAGTAAAAGGTTTTTACACCCAAATCAGAAACTAAATTGTCACAACTAGAAATTTTGTGTCTTGTAATCACAATACTTAAGTAAAATGTTGAATCAAAAACTTAAGAGCATGTGTGATACCTATTATTATGACATCAAAAACTTCAATCAATACATCATACAAATACTATAAATAGTCATTAAGCAATTGGAAACCCAAGAAGTTCTTGTTTAGGTCCATTTTGGGCTAGGACTTCCTTATTGGACTCAATGGCCCAATAAGCTTCCAATTTGACTATCATAGGCTTAGAACCCTTAAATGGGCTCTAATTGGACCCACATTAAATTATTTCAACATTTTGGGCCATATTGGGCCTAGAATGAAATAAATTAAGAGTTTTGAACCATGAATAACCTAAACTAGTCCAACAAAGTGTAAAAATCATATTATATTTCTTTTAAGTTAAAACTCATCCAACCTAACTTCTACATGGGCTAGAGGGCATAAAAGCCCAAATTTTCCTTTTCCTTCAAAATTCTTGGCCCAAGGCCCAAATCCAAGAAGAAATGGAGAAGGTTTGACTTTCATTGCCGCCTCATTTTTATCTTTGGGTTCTCCATGCAACCCATCCCATGTTTCCATGCATATCACCTCAAGGTCTATTTCTCCCTCTCTCTCTCTCTTTCTCTCGGCCATTTTCAAACACACACACACCTCACAAACTCTCTTTAGATTACTCAAGAGATCATCCTTCCTCTCCATTCAAAAATCTCGAAAATTAGGAGGTTTTCAAGAGGATATTTCCACAAACTCTTCATCTAAGGTAAGGTTATGCTTGGATCCATGACTTTGATTTCTTTGTTTTATCAAAAATCTCTTCCTAATCCATGCAAAAATCGTGATCTTACATCCTAGAATCACCTCAAACTCGAGATCTTCATCAAGGGGTGCTAGGGCCAAAAATCACCAAGTTTTCTTCCATCTCTTCTTCAAAAACCGAAACTACACCCTAAGGTGAGCTTCATACTCCCTATTTTCTGTTTTATAAGTTTTATGGGGGGGGAATACAAGTGAAAGTGTAGATCTATATGTATTTTGTATGCCTTGTATGATTTCTATGCTTATATGTGTGTTTTTGTGTGATTATGATGTTGGATCTAGTCATAAGCCCCTAAAAATCGAGATATACTTTATGTTAAATGATACTAGCATCAATTATATTTCTACATACAAAGTATTTCAAGAAAAATAGCTAAGTGGCTTAATAACATCTTCTTTGGGCTAAAAACTTAATTTTTTGACACAAAATGTTAAAAATATAAAGTTAAAGGGCCCAAAATGACATATTACGAATTCTGATGGGTGAGATGAGTCAAAACAGTTTCAACAAAGTGTTTTCTGGAAATACATTCTTTTGGAGGATTAAAAATATAAATTTCAAGCTTAATGGGCTAAAAATGGCATTTTTGGCCCAATAGGGCCCAATATGCGAAATTTTCTGTTTTGAAGGGCTAAAACTATGTTTTTCTGTAAAACAGTGGACTACTAGTGTTCCAAGTCCTTTTCTAAGGTTTAAAATGCTTTTCAAAATTTAAAAGGACGAAAGTTGCAAAAATTTTCCAATTTGGGCCAAAATTGTAAAAACTGCGAAAAAGAGGGGTTACAACCGAGAAAACTGTATTTTCAGGGACTAAAACTATTTTCAACTAAAAATGTGCTGAAAAATATCAATTCCAATAAGTTTTGATGTTAAAATGCCAAGAAAAATAGTTTAAGGACTAAACCGGAAATTTATTTATGCAAAGGGTCGAAAAAGTACATTTACAAATTAAAGAGGGGCCGTAAACAGAAAATTTTCAATGCTAATTCAATACAACCATCGTGATCAAATATTGGCACCGCGACTACCGACGAAACACAATACACAACAATACCAAAAATCGTTGTTAAACGAATTGATTCGGTCTCGAATCAATAACAACCCGAAACTACTAACACGACGATAACTCGATTCATACATGTAACACTTGGGAATTCAATACACACGTGAGAGTGCACAGACGTCGACGCACCATCTTTGGGCCCCAAAGTGTAAAATCTTGTTTGTTGGGCCTAGCTAGCCCAATGACCTGATCTTTAGGCCCGAAGACTTCAACCTTACGAGTTGTTGGGTCTTACATGATCCAACACAGCGTAAAAGGACTTTCAATGGCTTTTATACTATTGTTCCCCAAGGGTCCTTTGGTACTGCTAGTAAAGTCGGTTATTCTAATGCGAGTTGGGTCAAGGGCCCTTCGCACTCTTTTTTTTTTTATCCCCAACCGACTAACGGAGTTATCGAGGTCTTCGTGCCCTCTTTCTCTTCGGATGTGGGACTACAAGAAGTCAGGGCGGTTAGATTACGTGAATAGTACGGACGACGCCTATGGGATCGTTAGTATAGTTGTAAACTGGTCGTTTGCGTAACGCGTGTTTATAGCAATTCACCATGCGCAATAATCCGACGTCGCCTGGAATCAATGACTTCACACGCCGCGATGGTACAACAACTACATGGAATTCAAAGTGTTAGGAAAACATCGGGTTTTCCTAGGGTTTTTCAATACATACGGTTTCGAAATGTATACAAGTTTAATGAACAATTTTTACAACTATAGAAACAAACAAGCATACTTATGGATCTTCACAATCTTTTTCATAAACTCTTTTCAGAAAATATCGAATTTTCTGGTAGTTTTTCAAAGCAATACCAAACGTTGTTTTTCAAATACCGCTTATGAACTCACCAACATTTCATATGTTGACGTTTTTCAAAATACTTGTATTCTCAAGTAACGAGTAAATCGAAGGAAAAATGTACTCAGTGATGGCTTGCAGTTTGTTTATCTATGAACCGAACAATTTATTTTTGGGAGTGTAATGCTAAGACAATGTACTCAGTGTAAACTTTATCAGTTGTACTATATTAATGCATGGTGACGAATGATGTTATGTTTCATATATATTCAATGTTATGGTATTCAATGTAGTCACGACAGCCCCCGGACGTTTCCGCCGTCTGGTTCAGGGGTGTGACAGGTTGGTATCAGAGCTTTGTTTATAGTGAACTAGCATATCTAGCCACACATTGATATGCAACTATAAACCAAAAAGAGGGACTAACATAACTCTGAACAAAACAAGTAAATAAAACACCTCTGCTTGCATCAGGAATAAGGAACATAACGCCGAACCAAACAAGATAATGCTAGTATCTCGGTTAATTCAGGACTGTTCTTAGCGGTACCAAGGAGTGGATGTAGCCTGATCAACTACATTCTCTCCAAAGTATAACTAACACACGTTCTGATGAGATCATGATAGCTAGGGAACCTAAAAACTATACCCCTTTATCACCAAAAAGAGAACGTCTGTTTAGTCTGCAATAGTGGAAGAGGCATAGGATAATATTAGTAAACTTTTACGTGTTTTGCTATGTGTTGCGAATCTATAATTGTATGCTAAATGATAGAAGTACTTAAGTTCATGCCATACACCTAGTCAGTAGGACCACAACCTCACGGAAACCACGTACACTCAACATCTTTCCGTTTCGTGACAAGAAGATGCCTCGCCGACCTACTCGCGAAAACTCTGGACCAACCCCACCCGAAGTTGACTCCACTGCATTCCAGGCGGCCGTGTCTGCTGCGGTCACCGCAGCTATGGCACAACTCCACCAAGGGAATAATGGAGGAGGCAACGAGCAAGGGGCAGGGAGTTCGAACAACGGGATGAATCAAGGACCTACCAAAACATGTACCTACAAGGACTTTACGAACACCAAACCACGAACTTTTAACGGCACTGGAGGAGTGATCGCCCTGAAGCGATGGATCGAGAAGGTGGAGTCGGTATTCGAGATATGCGATTGCCCTGAGCAGATGAAAGTGAAGTTCGCGGCCTGCAATTTTGCGGATCAAGCACTCACCTGGTGGAACGGACATGTGGAAGCCATGACGCTCCCTGTAGCCAACTCTATGCCGTGGGCGGAGATGAAAGAAATGTTAATGGCTGAGTACTGCCCACGAGGGGAGATACAGAAGATAGAGCAAGAGCTATGGAACCTCACTGTGCAGAATGCGAATATCGATGCCTACATATCAAGATTTAGTGAACTATCTCTGTTGTGCCCGGGTATGATCACCTCGGAAGGAAAGAAGATTGAGCGATTCATCTGGGGAGTAACATCACCAATTCAAGGGAATGTGATAGCTGCAAACCCCGAAACATTTGACAGTGCAAAAAGATTGGCAAAGAAGTTGTATGACCATAACAACAAGAAGGGCGAGAAGCCAGTGGAGGCTGAGAAAAAGAAGGAAGGTGATGGCAAGAAGGAAAAGAATAATAAGAGGAAGGGGCGCCAGGGCCCCGAGACCTCTAAAAAGCAGCAGACAGTGGCGGTTAACGCTGTCACCGCACCGGTTCCAGCCGCACCACATGCTCCAGCCTCAGCTACTTCAAATGCTTCAAGACCTTGTTCCGGTAATCTTCCCAAGTGCAATAAGTGCGGTCTCCATCATAATGGAGAATGCAAGGATTTTCAGTGCACCAGTTGCAATCGAAGGGTACACACTGCAAGGTACTGCAGGACTTACCCTCCCCAGAACCAAAATCAGGGAAACAACAATAACAACCATCGCAACAACAACAACATCATCACCGACGACAGCAATGCAGGACCTAGCCACACCTGCTATGGGTGTGGAAGGACGGGGCATTTCCGTCGAGACTGCCCTAACAACAACAATTCAGGAAACAGAGGAACAGGAAGGATGCTGACCATGGGTCAGGGTGAGGCTATTCAGGACCCCTCTGTTGTTACCGGTACGTTTCCCCTAAACCACACTTATGCATGCATCTTATTTGACACCGGAGTAGAGCGAAGATTCGTAAGCGATAAGTTTAAGCATTTATTAAAACAATAGCCCCAAAAGCTAAATGAAACCTTTACGGTGGAAATGGCCAATGGGAAAACCAAATCCACTGGGGAAATCTACATCGGATGTACCCTAACCCTCAATCAACGCGTCTTTCGAATAGACTTGATGCCTGTATCAATTAGGAGTTTCGATGTGATTATTGGCATGGACTGGTTAAGCCCCCACCATGCTGAAATTATGTGTCACGAGAAGGCCGTTCGCCTTCGCCTTCCCAATCACGAAACCCTAGTAATTTATGGAGACAAACCTAGCATGAACCTTTGTCTCGTCTCGTGCATCAAGGCACAAAAACACCTACGAAAGAAGGATTCGGCATTTCTGGCTCACATAGTGGATAAAACCAAGGAAGAGGCTAACATTCAAGATATTCCGGTAGCGTGTGAATTTCCAGACGTGTTTCCTGAAGATCTTCCGGGAGTACCCCCAGAGAGACAAGTGGAGTTTCGAATCGACCTCATTCCAGGAGCAACTCCTCTCGCTAAATCACCCTATCGGCTGGCTCCTGCTGAAATGCAGGAATTATCCAGCCAACTCAGTGAGCTTCTGGACAAGGGATTTATCCGACCTAGTTACTTGCCATGGGGAGCGCCAGTCCTTTTTGTCAAAAAGAAGGATGGATCTTTTAGAATGTGCATCGACTACAGAGAGTTAAATAAACTCACTGTTAAAAATCGCTACCCACTCCCACAAATCGATGATCTATTCGACCAGCTCCAAGGAGCTAGTTATTTTTCTAAAATAGATCTACGGTCCGGATACCACCAACTCAAAGTCCGGGAAGAGGATATTCCAAAAACCGCTTTCCGAACCCGCTATGGACATTATGAATTTGTTGTAATGCCCTTCGGTCTGACAAATGCTCCTGCCACATTTATGGACCTAATGAATCAAATCTGTCGACCATTCCTTGACAACTTTGTCATTGTCTTCATTGATGACATTCTCGTTTATTCACGAAGCGAAGAAGAGCATGGCCGACATCTCCGACAAATCCTAGAAACGCTGCGATCAGAGAAGCTATACGCAAAACTCTCCAAGTGTGAGTTCTGGCTCCGGAACGTGAACTTCCTAGGTCACGTAGTTAGCCAAGATACAATTCATGTGGATCCCTCTAAGGTCAAAGTCGTGGAAGGATGGGCAACCCCAACAACGCCCACAGAAATTCGTCAATTCTTGGGTCTAGCAGGCTACTATAGGAGATTCATTCAGAACTTCTCTAAGATCGCCAAACCACTTACCTCGCTTACACAAAAGGGTGTACCATTCAAATGGACGAACAAACAAGAAGTCGCATTCCGAACCCTGAAACAAGCTCTATGTAGCGCCCCGGTACTATCTCTACCTGAAGGAACGGAAGATTTTGTAGTCTACTGTGACGCGTCAAATCAGGGCTTAAGTTGCGTTCTCATGCAGTGTGGAAGGGTGATAGCTTACGCATCTCGCCAACTAAAGACGCACGAAGTAAACTATACGACCCATGATTTGGAATTGGGAGCCGTGGTCTTCGCTCTGAAAATTTGGAGGCACTACCTGTATGGTACGAAGTGCACCATCTTCACGGACCACAAGAGTCTCCAACACATCCTGAACCAGAAGGGGCTGAACATGAGGCAACGAAGATGGGTTAAATTGCTAAACGATTATGAGTGCGAGATCAAGTACCACCCAGGCAAGGCCAACGTGGTAGCTGACGCATTAAGTCGGAAGGAGTACTCTAATCGCCGTGTAAAAACCCTCTCGATAACCATTCAATCTCATCTAGCCACCCAAATTGCAGCAGTCCAGTCAGAGGCCATGAAGATGGGAAATAGAGCAAGCAAAGCATTGCGCGGGATGGAGAAGAACCTAGAGGCAAAGGAGAATGGAGTATACTACTTCATGAACCATATTTGGGTCCCAAAAATCGGAGGATTTAGGGAGGTCATTATGAAGGAAGCCCACAAGACACGATACTCCATTCATCCGGGTTCAGACAAGATGTATTTGGATATTAAACAACACTATTGGTGGCCTAACATGAAGGCGGAAATTGCGACTTATGTTAGTAAGTGCCTTACGTGCGCCAAGGTAAAGGTGGAGTACCAGAAACCCTCAGGATTATTACAGGAACCGGTAATCCCTGAGTGGAAATGGGAGAGGATTTCTATGGACTTCGTGACCAAGCTACCCAAGACGTCGGACGGACTGGACACCATATGGGTAATAGTCGACCGACTTACGAAGTCTGCCCATTTCCTGCCCATAAAAGAATCCTACAAGATGGAAAGATTGACACATTTGTACATTCGAGAGACCATGAGACTCCACGGAGTACCAGTGTCTATTATCTCGGATAGGGACAGTAGATTCACTTCGCGTTTTTGGCAATCTCTCCATAAGGCACTAGGAACTCATCTCGACATGAGCACCGCCTATCATCCGCAAACGGATGGTAAAAGTGAATGAACGATTCAAACGCTTGAAGACATGCTTCGCGCATGTGTGATAGACTTTGGGAAGTCATGGGAAACCCATTTACCTTTAGTCGAATTCTCGTATAACAATAGTTATCATTCAAGCATTAAGGTCGCTCCTTTCGAAGCACTATACGGGTGTAAGTGTAGATCACCGTTATGTTGGGCTGAAGTAGGTGACACCCAGCTAGCAAAAGCACTCACGTCGGATCAGGCACTAACGGGACCGGAGATCATTCGTGAAACCACGGAAAAGATCATTCAAATCAGAGCTCGATTGCAAGCATCACGCGACCGACAAAAGAGCTATGCCGATAAACGACGAAAGCCCTTAGAATTTCAAGTCGGAGATCGAGTACTGTTAAAAGTCTCGCCCTGGAAAGGAGTTATTCGTTTTGGGAAGCGGGGAAAACTAAACCCACGATACATTGGACCTTTCGAAATCGTCGCCCGAATAGGTCCGGTAGCATACAGACTACAACTACCCGCAGAGCTAAGCAGTGTACACCCCGTGTTCCATGTCTCCAATCTAAAGAAGTGCCTATCAGATAAAACACCCGTCATTCCCCATGACGAGATCGAAATCAATGAGAATCTCCTGTTCGTTGAAGAACCAATTGAAATCATGGATAGGGAGGTGAAGTGTACTAAGCAAAGTCGCATCCCGATCGTGAAAGTACGGTGGAACGCAAAGCGTGGGCCAGAATTCACGTGGGAACGCGAAGACCAAATGAAGCAAAAGTACCCTCACCTATTCTAGCATTCTCAAATCTAGCTTTCAAACATAATTTCGGGACGAAATTCCCTCTAACGGGGGGATGATGTCACAACTAGAAATTTTGTGTCTTGTAATCACAATACTTAAGTAAAATGTTGAATCAAAAACTTAAGAGCATGTGTGATACCTATTATTATGACATCAAAAACTTCAATCAATACATCATACAAATACTACAAATAGTCATTAAGCAATTGGAAACCCAAGAAGTTCTTGTTTAGGTCCATTTTGGGCTAGGACTTCCTTATTGGACTCAATGGCCCAATAAGCTTCCAATTTGACTATCATGGGCTTAGAACCCTTAAATGGGCTCTAATTGGACCCACATTAAATTATTTCAACATTTTGGGCCATATTGGGCCTAGAATGAAATAAATTAAGAGTTTTGAACCATGAATAACCTAAACTAGTCCAACAAAGTGTAAAAATCATATTATATTTCTTTTAAGTTAAAACTCATCCAACCTAACTTCTACATGGGCTAGAGGGCATAAAAGCCCAAATTTTCCTTTTCCTTCAAAATTCTTGGCCCAAGGCCCAAATCCAAGAAGAAATGGAGAAGGGTTGACTTTCATTGCCACCTCATTTTTATCTTTGGGTTCTCCATTCAACCCATCCCATGTTTCCATGCATATCACCTCAAGGTCTATTTCTCCCTCTCTCACTCTCTCTCTCTCTCTCTCTCTTTCTCTCGGCCATTTTCAACCACACACACACACCTCACAAACTCTCTTTAGATTACTCAAGAGATCATCCTTCCTCTCCATTCAAAAATCTCGAAAATTAGGAGGTTTTCAAGAGGATATTTCCACAAACTCTTCATCTAAGGTAAGGTTATGCTTGGATCCATGACTTAGATTCTTTGTTTTATCAAAAATCTCTTCCTAATCCATGCAAAAATCGTGATCTTACATCCTAGAATCACCTCAAACTCGAGATCTTCATCAAGGGGTGCTAGGGCCAAAAATCACCAAGTTTTCTTCCATCTCTTCTTCAAAAACCGAAACTACACCCTAAGGTGAGCTTCATACTCCCTATTTTCTGTTTTATAAGTTTTATGGGGGGGGGGAATACAAGTGAAAGTGTAGATCTATATGTATTTTGTATGACTTGTATGATTTCTATGCTTATATGTGTGTTTTTGTGTGATTATGATGTTGGATCTAGTCATAAGCCCCTAAAAATCGAGATATACTTTATGTTAAATGATACTAGCATCAATTATATTTCTACATACAAAGTATTTCAAGAAAAATAGCTAAGTGGCTTAATAACATCTTCTTTGGGCTAAAAACTCAATTTTTTGACACAAAATGTTAAAAATATAAAGTTAAAGGGCCCAAAATGACATATTACGAATTCTGATGGGTGAGATGAGTCAAAAAAGTTTCAACAAAGTGTTTTCTGGAAATACATTCTTTTGGAGGATTAAAAATATAAATTTCAAGCTTAATGGGCTAAAAATGGCATTTTTGGCCCAATAGGGCCCAATATGCGAAATTTTCTGTTTTGAAGGGTTAAACTGTGTTTTTCTATAAAACAGTGGACTACTAGTGTTCCAAGTCCTTTTCTAAGGTTTAAAATGCTTTTCAAAATTTAAAAGGACGAAAGTTGCAAAAATTTTCCAATTTGGGCCAAAATTGTAAAAACTGCGAAAAAGAGGGGTTACAACCGAGAAAACTGTATTTTCAGGGACTAAAACTGTTTTCAACTAAAAATGTGCTGAAAAATATCAATTCCAATAAGTTTTGATGTTAAAATGCCAAGAAAAATAGTTTAAGGACTAAACCGGAAATTTATTTATGCAAAGGGTCGAAAAAGTAAATTTACAAATTAAAGAGGGGCCGTAAACAGAAAATTTTCAATGCTAATTCAATACACCCATCGTGATCAAATATTGGCACCGCGACTACCGACGAAACACAATACACAACAATACCAAAAATCGTTGTTAAACGAATTGATTCGGTCTCGAATCAATAACAACCCGAAACTACTAACACGACGATAACTCGATTCATACATGTAACACTTGGGAATTCAATACACACGTGAGAGTGCACAGACGTCGACGCACCATCTTTGGGCCCCAAAGTGTAAAATCTTGTTTGTTGGGCCTAGCTAGCCCAATGACCTGATCTTTAGGCCCGAAGACTTCAACCTTACGAGTTGTTGGGTCTTACATGATCCAACACAGCGTAAAAGGACTTTCAATGGCTTTTATACTATTGTTCCCCAAGGGTCCTTTGGTACTGCTAGTAAAGTCGGTTATTCTAATGCGAGTTGGGTCAAGGGCCCTTCGCACTCTTTTTTTTTTTATCCCCAACCGACTAACGGAGTTATCGAGGTCTTCGTGCCCTCTTTCTCTTCGGATGTGGGACTACAAGAAGTCAGGGCGGTTGGATTACGTGAATAGTACGGACGACGCCTATGGGATCGTTAGTATAGTTGTAAACTGGTCGTTTGCGTAACGCGTGTTTATAGCAATTCACCATGCGCAATAATCCGACGTCGCCTGGAATCAATGACTTCACACGCCGCGATGGTACAACAACTACATGGAATTCAAAGTGTTAGGAAAACATCGGGTTTTCCTAGGGTTTTTCAATACATAAGGTTTCGAAATGTATACAAGTTTAATGAACAATTTTTACAACTATAGAAACAAACAAGCATACTTATGGATCTTCACAATCTTTTTCATAAACTCTTTTCAGAAAATATTGGATTTTCTGGTAGTTTTTCAAAGCAATACAAAACGTTGTTTTTCAAATACCGCTTATGAACTCACCAACATTTCATATGTTGACGTTTATCAAAATACTTGTATTCTCAGGTAACAAGTAAATCCAAGGAAAAATGTACTCAGTGATGGCTTGCAGTTTGTTTATCTATGAACCGAACAATTTATTTTTGGGAGTGTAATGCTAAGACAATGTACTCAGTGTAAACTTTATCAGTTGTACTATATTAATGCATGGTGACGAATGATGTTATGTTTCATATATATTCAATGTTATGGTATTCAATGTAGTCACGACAGCCCCCGGACGTTTCCGCCGTCTGGTTCGGGGGTGTGACATAAATACAGAATAGTAACATAATGGAATGCTAAACATGGTCACGTTAACAACCCATATGATTACCGACATGTATCCGCTCTCCAACCCTTCCGATCTCCGCTCCCGTTAGCTTAACGGCCTTCCGGCCGCCTTCTAGAGCATCAAAACGACTTAACAGAAGTTTAATATCGACTAAATTAGGTTGGAAGTCGAATCCCCCCTCTGGTTGGCTGATAATCGACTTTTATAACCCATGTAACCGACTTACATACGTTGGGCGTAAGTCGGATTACGCTGGGCGTAGTGAAGATTATTACGCGATTGGAGTTATCTGATTCCAGTCATTACGCGGGGCGTACACTAATATTACAATGGGCGTAACTCTATTTCAGCCATTACGCTTAGCGTACATGTAACTTACGCGGGGCGTAATCATTCCTCCAACATTTTCCTTTCTTTTAGCTTCTAAGCCCGATTTCCGCTTCAGTCTTTTCTTTTGTACTTTATCGACAACGAATAGCTGCAAATCATAATTCAAAGCATTATGAGTACTTTTTAGTTCTAAAAGAGAATAATAAAGGCCAAAATATTAAGATATAATGCATAAAAATATATATATAAATACACATATCACTTCCCCTTCTTGATAGCTAGTAATAGAATACGCCTTGGATAGATGAACCAAAGGAATAACCTCAAACATGGTAAGTGTCGATACCAGTGGTGAATGACGAAAAGATTCAATGAGAGGCTGAAGAAACGTGTCATACTTCAATGGATCAAGATCAAGAATTAGGTTTTAGTTGGCCTTGATGAAACACCCCAAAAATCATGACCAAAAATTGCATTTTTATTTATTAAACAACCATTTTATAAAAATCATTCCATCCAGAAACATAAGTCGTAGTATCAAATCAGAGTATCATATCAAAACAGCAGAGTGAACATCCCAGGCTAAACATCGTGGTGTGTGTAATGCAGTCATCCCAAGCTCTTCCCTTTGCTACCGGAAGTACCTGAAACCAAAACTGAAAACTATAAGCACGAAGCTTAGTGAGTCTCCCCAAACTACCACATACCATACACATAATCACAAAAAAACATATCATGGGCCCTGCCCTGCATCGGACAATGTCTAGCATCGGGCCCCGCCCGACATCGAACATAAATCTGGCATCGGGCCCCGCCCGGCATCGAGCAAAGCTCGGTATACATATAAACATATCAACAAATACACATAAATAATCACATAACATAAACATATAAACATTCCTCGGGCCCAACCCGACATTGGACCGAAATTCGGAAGCATACTAACATTCCTCGGGCATTTGTCGGCATCGGACCGAGATCTAAAAGATACAAAACAGACGCATGCAAGAATCACGAAGACATCAAGCATACAAACATTCCTCGGGCACCGCCGGCATCGGATCGGAATCCGGAAACATATAAACCTACATTGGGCACTGTCCGACATTGGACCTTGGTCCGGGACTAGAATACATATACGGGTCGGCATTGGTGCCTTCAACCCGTTCATACATGTGGAAACTCACCTCGCAAAGCTGAATGCAGAATCTCACGCTAAGGAATCTCTAACGGCTGCTCCCATGACTCCTCGAGCTATCATTACCATAATAATACTTAATCAAAAACTAATAATCCTTCTTAGGGTAAAATGACCATTATACTCCTGATCTAATTTGGACCATAACCTAGGCCCAATTCCATAACATCCATGGTACAATTCTATATAGCCTTTCCAAGCCCACTAATGGCCCACTTATGGCCCAATTTTCTAAATTGGGCCCAACTCCTCAAATGGGCCTTCCTTTAAGCCTAAACATGTCCCTAACCCAATAACTAACTTCTGATGGCCCACTAATGCCTAATAACTAAGATGTCCAAGATCGGCCCAAACCGAAGCCCAAATGACGGAAACCCATATCCAGTGAGTACGTCGGGCGTACTACTGTGTATGCTTAACATACAAGTTGCATGGCTTGTACGCTGCGGGTACTAACCTGTTAAGCCATAATTTCCAAAAGGGCTTAATCCCTTAAGACCATAAGCTCCAAACACATATCTGAGTCCAATAAAGTGTCTTAACCAATAAATTCGATTACTTGGTGGCTTGCAACCCACCAAATGGACCCAAACTTGAAATATGGCAACTAACTTCCATGGAAATGACTAAAACTCATGCATGACCCAAAAAGAACTTCAAGATGCGAATTTTTCTTTTCTTGGGACTCATATAGCACTAAGAGTCGCAACCCTAAGCCTAGAAACGGATTTGAACCCTAAAAATACATTCTTGGGACCAAAAAGGTCCAAAACACCATTATCATATATCTAAGCATACACGAGGCAAGTTGTGAGCTTTTTCCCTCAAATGAGTGCTAAATGGTGATAATATCTCAGATCCTTGAGCTTAAGCTACTCAAGTTCTTCTTCTTCAACTTCCTATTTCTCCTTCCAAGCTTCAAAACACCACAATGAGCTTCACAACAACAAAATCACACAAATATGAGGAATGGTAGGCTTTCTAGGGTTTCTGAGTTTGAGAGGGTGATAAGGAGGCTAGGGTTTTGGACATAATGTGGTATTTATATTCCTTAAACCCTAAAAATTAGGGTTTTGGGTCTGCTCGCGTATGCTTCGTGTACTCCTTAGTACGTTGTGCGTACGCACATCAACCCCCCGCATCCAATGCCTTCGCTACACCCCACGCACGCCAAGCTTACGCCCAACGTATGTCTACAGTCAGCCCAACATACAACAGCCCACTCACTAAGGCCCAACTCAACAATCACATATTAATATCATAGTCAAATAATTAATTATAAGGAAATTAAATAATTATCATTACCTCAAGTCACGGGTGTTACAATTCTCCCCCACTTGAATTAGACTTCATCCTGGAAGTCCGTTGCCTTGAACAACTCTGGATAGTGCTCC
Organism: Lactuca sativa; assembly: GCF_002870075.4. Lineage (NCBI taxonomy): Eukaryota > Viridiplantae > Streptophyta > Magnoliopsida > Asterales > Asteraceae > Lactuca > Lactuca sativa. The sequence continues at coordinate 120,014,789 of NC_056631.2, read as the reverse complement.
CTCATCTCCTCCTCGGGCTCCCAAGTCCACTTGGACCCCTAGCGATGCAGCCACTACACCTTTACCTGATCTACCCTCTTTTTCTTCAGCACCCTCGTCTTCCTATCGAGAATGGATATTGGTCTCTTAATGTAGTTCAGGTTGTCATCAACCTGAATATCCTCTAAAGTCACAAATGCGGAGTCATCCACTAAGCACTTCCGTAGCTAGGAGACATGAAAAGTGTTGTGGATCTGGCTGAGCTCTACTAGAAGATCCAAACGATAAGCAACCCGGCCCACCTGAACCAAAACCTTGAACGGACCGATGTACCTGAGGCCCAGCTTGCCTTGCTTTCTAAACCGGATGACACCTTTCCAAGGTGACACCTTTAGGAGGACGATATCCCCTACCAGAAACTCTAGGTCTGATCAGCGCTTGTCGGCATAGCTTTTCTGCGAACTTTGAGCAGTCTGGAGCCTGCTCCTGACCTGTTGGATCTTCTATGTGGTCTTGAGTACTACCTCAGTACTCCTCATAACTCTCTGGCTATAACATTGTAAATTTTCAAATAAAATTTTCATTTTTAAAATCACATAAACTCAATATCACATTTCCCAAAGACCATAAAATGTAAAAGTTTTCAAAACACAAGTCAACAATGTTTGATAAAATCCCAGAATCCTCAAAATCATGATCTCTAACTGGTGTGTACAATAAACCGGTGCCTTCCCGTGATCCTGAGAAGTACCTGAAACACATATCACACAACACAGTAAGCACGAAGCTTAGTGAGTTCCCCAAAATACAACATACACAAATAATAAGCCTCTCATGGCTATAGCTCAGCATGGACCCTTCGGCCATGTGTCTCGTGGAGGATCGTCTGGTCTCACAGCTCGATGTGGACCCTCCGGTCATGTGTCTCACTGAAGACCCTCCGGTCTCACAGCTCGGGTTGGACCCTCCAGTCCTGTATCTCAGTGAAGACCCTCAGGTCTCACAACTCGACTTGGACTCTGATCCTAACTCAGTAAAGCACAAAATAATATAGCATATATCACAAAGACAAAATGCATAATATCACATAACAAAATATAAGCACATAGGACCCTCTGGTCGATAATTCAAATAAGACCCTCCGATCACACAGTATTACCACTCAGGTAAGTATAGTGAGAAGACTCACCTCATAAGTAAGCAAGTAGATCTAGTACACCACGAATAGCCTAGACTCTACCTACATAATATAATCATCTCTAATTAACACTTTATAATCATAACTCTAAAAAGTTAAGTTAACTCCTTTCCTCACTCTCGCAAAGGGTGAAAGACTATTTTACCCCTCAATGAGCTTCTTAACTCATGTCTTGACCAAACCCTAAAAGTCAATGGAAGTCAATGCTTGAGTCAACAATCCATGTTGACCCAACTCGACGAGTGCTTCTACACAAATCGTCGAGTTCCTTCTTTTCTCTGAAAAATCAGGAAAGTCCAACTCAACTCGTCGAGTTGTAACGCATCCAGACCATCAGGGAAAACCCTAACCGACTTGTCGAGTTGGCTCATCCACTCGTCGAGTCCCTTAAGTCCATTCCTCATTCATACAATTTTAAGCGGAAATAAAGCCCAAAACTCTAGATCTAGCCTCCCAAGGCTAAAATACCACATAAAGGTGCAAGCTTTACGTCCATGCATAGCACCTGGGGCTCAAAGTGCCAAAACAAAGGTCTATGAAGGGCTTAATGCATAAAACTTGGCCAATAGCTTGATAAAGCTTGAATCTTTAGGCCCAAGGGACCTCATACTGCCCAGATCTGAAGTTTCAACTTCATGGCATGCTCAAACAACTCAAAGGCTCAAAAAGGAAGATGGAAATTGCCACAAACTCCCTAAAGAAGAGATCTAACAAAATAATGATCATGGTGATAGCTTTTTACCTCCAAAAAGTAGCTAGCACTGAAAGAACACCGAATCCAGAGGCTTCTTCTCGTTCCAAGCCATACGCTCTTCTATCTCCTTCCAAGAATGCACCGAATCACACACTTTTAGTCTCTCTTTTCTCTCTCTTTCACACACAGATGATACCAGCTCGTTTAGGGTTTCTCTTAGGGTGTTAAAGTGATAAAGGAGGTGGAAATGAAGGATTAAGGTCCTTTAAATAGGACACAAACCCTGAAAATTTGGGTTTTCACACTCAACTCCTACTCGTCCAGTTGGAGTCCACCAACTCGTCGAGTAGACTCTAGAAATCATGTGGCCTTTTAATCCTCTACTTGGCGAGTTGGGGCCTCTAACTCATCGATTTTCTCTGACAACATGAATGTAAATTAATTAAATTTTATACCTGGGAGTCAGGATGTTACACTGGCCGACCTCGCCCCAACATATTGGGGTCCTACATTTCCTCCCGTAGAGCATCTCTAAAGGACATCAATCTATGCTAGCATGGTAACTGTTGTTATATGAAAATTACGCTAACAGAAGATACATATCCCAACTCCCTCAAAAATCTAATACACAGGCATGAAACATGTCCTCTAGAGTCGGAATCGTCCTCACACTCTGCCCGTCCATATGAGGGTGAAAAGCAGTATTGAAGTGAAGAGAAGTACCCATCTCATTATAAAACCGCTTCCAAAACCTGGAAGTGAAGGGAACATCTCGGTCTGACACAACCGAAACCGGCACTCCGTGATGTGCCACCACCTCACGTACATTGATCTCGGCTAGCTTCTTAGCCGATATACTCTCATGGATCAAAATGAAATGAGCACTCTTGGTCAACCGATCCCCGATGACCCATATCGAATCCACTCCACGTGCGGTCCTGGGAAGCTTTGTGATGAAATCCATAGTGATGTCTTCCAATGTTTGCATCTTGTTTTGAGGTCGCTAGTGTTCGGATCTGACTTTCCTACCCTCGACCTGCACCTCTCGGATCTGCTCTCGCAACAAAGTAATCACAGTCATCCTCAGACATATGTCTTGAATCGGAGCTGCCACTGCCATACGGCTAAGAGCATCAACCACCACATTGGCCTTCCCTGGGTGATAAAGGATCTCACAGTCATAATCCTTCACTACATCTAACCACTGATGCTGCCTCATGTTCAGATTTGGTTGGTCCATAAGATACCTCAAGCTCTTGTGGTCCGTGTAAATAGTACAACGATCCACATAGAGATAGTTTCGCCAAATCTTGAGGGCGAAAACGATAGCCCCCAACTCCAAATCGTGTGTCGGGTAATTCGTCTTATGAGGTTTCAACTGCCTAGAAGCGTACGTTATCACGTGACCACGCTGCATCAGCACTGCACCCATGCATGTGATCGAAGCGTCATAGTAAACCACAAAATCGTCGATGCCCTCCGGTAAAGTCGGAATCGGTGCATCGCACAACCAGTATCTGAGAGTCTCAAAAGCTGCTTGTTGCTTAGTTCCCCAGCGGAATGTCACCAGCTTCATGGTCAGTTGGGCCAAGGTAACAACAATCTTGGAGAAATCATGTATGAATCTCTGATATTAACCTTCCAGACCAAGAAAACTCTTAATGTCAGATGGAGACCTCTGAACCGCCCACTGCATCATGGCCTCTATCTTAGCCGAATCGATCAGAATACCCTTATGGTTTACAATGTGCCCCAGAAACTGCAACTTGCACAACCAGAACTTACACTTGGAGAACTTTTAGAAAATTCTCTCCCTCCTCAGTGTCTCCAGCACCTCCCTCAGGTGCTCCTCATGCTGCTCCTGAGTCTTAGAATAAAACAATATATCATCGATGAAGACTATCACATACCAGTCCAGCATCGGTCTGCACACGTGGTTCATGAGATCTATGAACGCGTAAGGAGCATTGGTGAGCCCAAACGGCATCACCACGAACTCATAGTGACCACAGCAAGTTCGAAAGGTTGTCTTCGGCATGTCGTCGTCCGTGACTCACATCTAGCGATAACCCGATCGCAGATCAATCTTGGAGAACCAAGATGCACCCTGAAGCTGGTCAAATAAATCATCAATCCTCAGGAGGGGATGACGGTTCTTCACCGTTACCTTATTCATCTCCCGATAATCTATACACATCCGATGTGACCCATCCTTCTTCTTCATAAATAGGATCAGGGCTCCCCATCACAAACTGCTCAGCCTAATAAATCCCTTGTCTAGCAGCTCCTACAGCTGTATAGACAACTCCTGCATCTCGGGGAGAGCCAACTGATATGGTGTCTTGGCTATCGGATCCGCACCAGGACCTAGGTCAATCCTGAACTCTATCTGCCTCTCCGGAGGTATCCTAGGAAAATCCTCTAGGAACACGTACGGGTAATCCCGTACGATCAGTACATCCTGCACTGTCGCCTTACCCTTATCTCGGGCATCCATAACACAGGAAACATAACATGCGCAACCCTGCTGAAGATAGTGCCTAACTCTAGCTGTTAAATATAAAGTCGGCCCATGCTGTGGCTTCTCACCTTGAATCACTAACCCTCCCCAGCTCGGGGTCTAAACTCGCACTAGTTGCTGCTCATAGTCGATCACTGCCCCATTGGGGCTCAACCAGTCCATCCCCATAATAACCTTATGATGGGTTATGAGCACTACATCAATCATATGGTGTACATGAAAACCCTAAAGCTTTGGATCTAGTTTGTCTAATATACATGCAATAATCATCCAAAGCTCATAAACCCTAATTTTAGCATTCAATAATCGAAATTGACAAAATAATAGAGTTTAGATCTTACCTTGATTGTTATGTTGCAATAACAATCTGAATCCTTCTTGTAATTGACTTCAGAAAGCCTAGTGCCTCAAATGTTGAAACTCTAATGGAGTCACAAACACCATATCCAACAAGATGAACAAGAAGAGAGGGAGGAGGCACCAAAAACGTCTTAGGCATTCTCTTAGAAGGTTAGGGACGTTTTTGGCTTGCCAAGGGTTCCTTTAATACTTAGGCTATTGGGGTTCTCAACTAGGAAACCCTAATCTGACTACTTAGGCCTTAAGCAACCCATGAAGCTTCCTTAGAAAGCCCTTGGGCGAAAATCATATGGACTTCCCATAGATTTCGTCCAACCCCCTTTCCATTAGGAATCCATAGCCCAATTGCAACTATCATATAATTGCAATATCAGTCCCCTTTATTTAATTAATCTCTTTTAGCCACAAAATTAATTCTTATTAATTCTTGACTAATATTAATTAAACAATATGATTTATCTTTTAATATATTATTTATATAATATATTAATAAATCATAATTAATGCTCTTTCTCCTTAGTTCATCCTATCAGTTGCTATGGTGAAAGCAACCCAAAAGGACCATGCTCACAATCGGGTCAAGTACATACCAACATAGTTATGGGCTTAGACACCTAACCCAATAGTCTCCCATTTGGATAAGTCTAATAACTATATTGCGTATGAGTTCGGAACCTGATCAGCAATCGTAGCTTTTAAAAGCCGTTGTGGAACTCTGATCATATCATAAACATGTCCTTTAGATAAGGGATTATATATTCCTCCATTCTAGATATCGTATGAACTAAGACTTAGATTTTAATCATACTCTCTGTTCATGTGTTGTTTCCTGATTTTCGATTTATGAAGACTGATAACAGACTTCAGTTGAACACATCAACTCAGTCCCAACTTGGCCAAGCGCTTAGGGTGTCATCACTAAATCATCGAGGGTACCATAGATATCGCTTTTAACCAACTTTGGGTAAAAGGAGCGGATAAACTTTGACTCAATGCTCACTTGTACCTACTCATCAAATCACACACAACAATATTTTTATAACACCAAGTTACTGGTGCGTTTACATATTATCAATGTGAAACCGACTTGTAGAATACAACTCACACGTCTCAGTTTCAAGAATATAAGATATTATCATCTCACCAATCACTCTTGATAAAATCCATGAAGCTATCTAAGTGAGCGGGGGTTTAATCCAACGCTCAAATCATATTCATAAGCACTCATGAATGTTGCAGCAAACCTTTGCTATGTCTAATACACTTTAGACAATCTACAAGCCAATTCATGACAATCTTCTTTCATACCTACTCCCATAGCATGAGCGATTGTGGATGGTTTGAATAATCTTTTTATTCGGGAAGTCAAAACATGCAAAGTGAAACACAATAATAATCGAATCCAATATGGCCCCAAACTTTTGAGTATAAATAAAACTCCTTTTATTTAGTCACCATATTGATTAGCCATTATTCATTGTATAATGTTTCAGATGACCAACTTATTACTTAAATTATAACAGCAGTTGTCCCATGCACCAAGCATGCACACTCTGTTTACCTATGGTCCATAGTTCGTGAAATAGATCAATTGAAAACATTTCCAATGATGCTCATTTCACAATCCCTAACTCTTACCGTTAGTGTAAGAACACAAAATTCTCACCACTACTAGAATATGTTAAATTCTAACATTTTATGCAATTATCCTTCTGTAATCTTATTGCACAAAAGTCACCAAGATTTTTCCAATAAAATTACAAAGTGCTCTATTGGAGATTGTTACAAGATAATTCCATAGATGTGAAGTCTTACATTAAAAGTACATTCCTTTGAACAACCTTCTTGCATAAAAGTTTCTAATCTAGACATAAATTCTCAACGTCCAACTCCCAATATGGAAACATTTCCATATTTGCCATAAGACAATTCATTATTAATATAATCATATCTAATCATAATAATGTCAGACTGGTCCATTCGTTACTATACTTCCAACTGCTCGCAAGTGACCAATCCTTGGCGAACCTTAGATTGTACTTGACAGTTGTTTAATTATTTTAGTCAAATCCGGTTCTAGTCCCTTTTCCCTCTTAATGCCCTACGCATTTGTAAAATTTTAGAACGGTCGAATATTACATCATATGCAATCGATCTTATACCCGAAGCATATGTGATATGATTCATAATGAAAACATGATACTTTACCAGTTCCTTGCTATAATATTGCCATATATAGAATCATTTTAAGTTGAATCTTTTCAGCATAACATCCATATATGTCTTTTGACTAAATTCAATTAAAATTTCTCAATTTTTAGGTTTCAAAATGAAGTATAATATTCTCTCCCTTAATTATAGCAAAACAATTATTCAATCTTTGCAAATTGAAACTTTGTTTTCTATAATTAATATTGCTAACTTGCAACACTTAAAATAATAATCATGCTCCCACTAACATGATAATTATCTTCATACCAGCATAACACTTATGCTCCCACTAGCTTTGACACGTATTCAGAAAACAGTTGGACTTCTAGAAATCAATACTTATTGACTTCCAAAGTTCATATTTCTAATACGACCTGCTTCAATAAGCCTTTATCTAAGCTTCTCAACCTGATACAACTTTCCTTAGAAATCTTGTATGTGTGTTTAAACCATTTTAGAACTTATAGGAATAAGTCTTAAATGATCAAACTAATTGCCAAATCTCACAATTCGAACAATGAAGAGGGATGTCGTAATCATAATCGAATTTGAGAATGCAATTTACACAATCGCTATCTCCTTAAAATCTCTCCTAGTGAAAGCGTTTCCTCACAATCATTTTCACGAAGGAGAGAAACCTTATGACACTTAGATTTTATGGTGTATATGCTCTTATCCATGTGAATTTGTCATAACCATAATCACAAGATAATGCTTGTGTCAAATCCAAACTCTTATGGACATAACTTGTTCATTCTTAATTTCTTTCCATCAAGTGTCCCACCATTGCTTCAATGTTATTTAGCAGCTCACCTATACTCGTCAACGTACTTTCATTGAACAAGGTGCTTGCCCTTATGCATTCAATTGAGAACTCATAGAATTCATATGCATAACTAACTTTACTGGAATGGCATAGAAATAAAATTTTGTCAACACGATAGGTAACAAACCTCAAGTCGTGCGCTAGTGTCTAATAGGTTTACTCTTGATTAGTTCTTGAACCTTTTTCAAGATCATTTAGACTCCCACTGACCTCTTGACATATAAGATTCTCTTGTCAAGAAACATTTCTTGATAAACAAATATTCAAGAGTTAGTGCAGATTCTTATCAAGACAAACCACTACACCCAATTGGTCTTAGTTGGTCTTTGTCTTTATCCTACACATCACAACTTACCAATTTCAAACACGCAAGAGTAAGAAAAACAGTTTTCTGCTTCACGTTTGATGAGTGTGTTAGAACTTCTTAAGATGTGTCACTCAAGTCACAATCTTGGAGTATGAATCTAAGACTTGATTTTGGAACGAATTATGATTCACCTATTGATTTAACCATTTCAACAATTTCTGATTCCTCTTCTTAGCCATATCAGTGCACTAAGGTTTACTTAGAGGATCAATTGTGATATGGTTTCATAATCAATAAGACGATCATAAAACATGATACTAAAGTACTCTCCCATCTTTTCAGATTGGAGCAACTTTTATCTTTCTGCCTAATTGATTCTTCTTATTCGTTCTGCAGCTTCTGCTATTTTTGAAACTTTTCAATAATTCAGAATTATACTTAATCTTGTAAGCATAACCATATTTACTAGAATTTTAGTAAATCATGACGAATAGTCTTATTGTTATTTATGGTGGACTTGACCAGTGCACAACATTGTGTTCTAGTCCTTTAGTCCTTCACTTGACTCACATACTTGTGTGATCAAGGAATTAGTCTTAATTTCCTAAGTACCAAGATTTCCATACATCACATGATTCAAATCATATAAATTCCAAGATTCTGTCCGACTGAAACTTAGGCGATGGGAATCTTTCCTTACTTAGAAAAATTATGACACTACCATAAATAACATAACTAAGAATCACATCCACTTAATATTACTTACAATAGAAACATACAAGCATCAATTTTCATAAATAACATTGCAAGGATATATAAATAAGACAAAACTCAAAATTGATTTTATGTATAAAAAGGTGCGGAAGAACTTGTCCTTACATTGCAAATTCAAATGAAAACTATGATATTTCATATTCCTAAACAATCTATCATAACTCTAGAAGTAGCAGCTTAAAATCCAATCATCGAATCATGCGATCGAAATCCATTTCTTCGCAATCAGACTCAGCTCACTTCTTCCTTTAAGCTTCCTCTCTTTTCTTCGATCCTACGAAACATCAAAATGTAATCGTATCACATCATGTATTAAGAATCAAAAATAGAAATTTTACTAGAGTTAGATAGTGGATTTTACTTGAAGCAGAGTCATACATCTTGGCTCTCCCATCTCTTAGATCTCTCAGGTAGTCAGGGAAGCTTCATAACTAATGCCCCCTCTTTTGGTAGTACAAATATATGGATTCCTCTGGAATGGTACACGGGACTATGTTAGACTCAACCTTTCACTTGCGTAGAGAAAACTTTTCTGGACTTCCAATGTTTCCATTTCCCATAGAAGGATGGGACATTGATTTACCAGACAAATTTTCTTGACCAGTGCGCCAAATCATCACTGATTCAGCAACAATAAGCAAATAAGTCAAATCAATAAGGGTCACGTCGTCATCTATCATATAGTATTCTCCAATGAACTTACTATATGATTCGGGAAGTGACTGAAGAACCAAGTCAATAGCCAACTTCCTTGAGACATCGACACCCGACATTCCCAATCTATCAATATGCAACTTCATATCTAAGACATGAGCACATACAGACTTTCCATCTTCGTGTTTCATTTCCAATAGGGCTTGAGTGACCTTAAACTTTTCAAGTCTTCAAACATGTGGTTCAGGGATAACAATAGGAGGAGGTGGGGGGAATGAAGAATGATCTCGAGTTCCTCGATCGAATCATAGAATATCATCTTCATGAGGAAAACTTGTTCCAACGGATTCAGGAAGACCATAGGTGTTAGACTTTGACATCTACAAAACGGGAGAAAATTCAAGTTAGTTGATTGGAATCCTTGATATAAACCCAAATGAAATATCAAGGCTCGGACCCAACACAATATCCTAAAATTTGGAAGAGGGATGACGTAATCCAAATTGCATAACATTTGAAGGTAGGTAAATGAAGATTTACCAATTTCCACCATGAAAAAGGAAAATTGAAAATTAAGTTTTAAATGAATTGAAACTCCTAGATCTTTTGAGATTCATTGAACTTTTCAATGGCATGTTTAATCTCGAGTGTGCCCTTCGTTTGTGAATGGGATGCCGAGGGTCACAAACAAGTTGTGGATAACCATGCAAATATACATGGTGCCCCTAATTTTACAGTCACCTAATCGACGTGCCGATTAACCACACATGCTCCATCGATCTATGATAAACATCGAGTCACCCATTTCCACCTTTTCTTAGAGCCCATTTAGTGTTCTGGTTAAGCACACACGCTCCACTAACGTCTTAGCAAGGGTACAAAGTGTAATTTCATGGAATAGCACAAACTCCACATTTTTTTCTAAAGTAACTAAGATTTGGGAATTTAAAAAAAGTGTTTAGTTACTTCGTACTTCATTATACTTATAATGGAAGGTTGCTTCTTATCCTACCCGTTCGGCTAACGACCCTCCACTATTCAAGAGTGCGGTGGGTAAGAGTGGATACCCAATGGCGGTCATTTTACAGGCCACTTCCTTAAACACCCTTTATAGACCTGCTTCATGAATGAGGCAAACTAACGGTAAGACTGACATTTTACTTATACATATATAATATTAAACTTTTAATTCTATATATTATAAGGGTGTATTTTACACTTTTAATATATTAGGTGGTTTAATTTAATAAATTATACCTTTTAATTTAATTAAATATAAACCATATCATTATGGATTTATTAACTCTCTTTTAATTGTACACGTAATTAATTTAATAAAACCATGAGGGTGTAATTTGAACTTTTCAAAAAAAAAAACTAGGGTTTTAGAATTTAACATTTAGATATTAGAACTTTTAATCAAAAAATTTTAATTCCAAAACTTGAGGGCAAGTTTTGAAACTTTTCAAAACCATATAGATCAAATTACAAATACTTTTAATTAATCAAATAATTAGTGAATATCTAAATTTGACCTAATTCTATTTCAAGGCAAGATAATGCACATCAAATAATACAAATAATTAAAGTTTATCATATAAGGCAATATTTGGGTTAGGATAATCATACCAAAACAATAAAAATTAGACTTTATCAATAAAAAATGTTTATGGTAATTATCCGACAACCAAATAACTAAAAATCCTGAAATTTCCTCTGTCTGACCCCTGGACTTGCCGAGTCAGGCTGACTCGCCGAGTTCATCGACTGACTAGCCGAGTCAGTCAGGCAGAGGACAAAAAATTCGATTTCCAGGCCAAGAATGATCATATAAGCATCAAATACATCAAACAAACAGCCTAGTCTCTGATACCACTGATGGGTTATGAGCACTACATCAATCCTATGGTGTATATGCAAACCCTATAGCTTTGGATCAAGTTTGTCTAATATACATGCAATAATCATCCAAAGCTAATAAACTCTAATTTTAGCATACAATAATCAAAATTGACTAAATAATAGAGTTTAGATCTTACCTTGATTGTTATGTTGCAATAACAATTTGAATCCTTCTTGTCAATGACTTCTGAAAGCCTAGTGCCTCAAATGTTGCACCTCTAATGGAGTCACAAACACCATATGCAACAAGATGAACAAGAAGAGAGGGAGGAGGCACCAAAAACATCCTAGGGTTTCTCTTAGAATGTTAGGGACGTTTTTGGCTTGCCAAGGGTTCCTTTTATACTTAGGCTATTAGGGTTTTCAACCAGGAAACCCTAATCTGACTGCTTAGGCCTTAAGCAACCGATGGAGCTCCCTTAGAAATCCCTTGGATGAAAATCATATGGGCTTCCCATAGATTTCGTCCAATCCCCTTTCCATTAGGAATCCATAGCCCAATCGCAACTATCATATAATTGCAATATCAATCCCCTTTATTTAATTAATCTCTTTTAGCCAAAAAAAAATTATTTATTATTAATTCTTGAATAATATTAATTAAACAATATGATTTCTCTTTTAATATATTATTCATATAATATGTTAATAAATCATAATTAATCCTCTTTCTCCTTAGTTCATCCTAGCAGTTGCTATGGTGAAGGCAACCCAAAAGGACCATGCTCACAATCGGGTCAAGTACATACCAAAATAGTTATGGGCTTAAACACCTAATCAAACACCTTATTCCCTCGTAGGGGAATGGGGACTAAATATATGGAAAACTGCTCATCAAACAAATGTATTGTACATCCCCCATGAAACCTCGCAATCCGAACGCTCCTATCATCCGCTATCTCTACATCAAGTGGACAGTCCAGCTCCCCTGGAGCTCCAACAAATCATTTGCTAAGCGTGAGCAACACAAAAGATCGGGTAGCCTCGAATTGAATAACACTGGAGAAGATATATTGTTCACAAGGAATGATCCTATAATGAAACACATAAACATAAGCAATAAATCAATATAAATAAAGAGATAAGGAGAAGATACATAATCGTCACCACATCGGGATCTGCACGTGCCTCCTCTGTTGTCAGCTGAAAGGCCCTGCTCTTCGCCACATGGGCCTCTGTCCGGCCCTGTTGGCCATTCGTAATCCTCAATGTAGTAGGAGCGGGTGCCGCCACCTGTCCTGCTGCTGCAAAACTCGGGCACTGGGACCGCTTATGTCCCCTCTGATTGCACTGGAGCAAATTAGATCAGATAATGTCGTGGTGGTGGTGGTGGTAGCAGTACAGTCCCTGCTGACATGACTAGTTTGGCCGCACTTATAGCAGCCCGAACTACCATCCCTGCACGCCCCCTCGTGCATCTTTCTCCACTTTCCACAACGGTTGTGGCCCTGCTGGCTCCTCGATCGATATTCTAATACCTTGGGCTTCTTTCCCACACTCCTTGTTTGAACCCCCTCTGTTTTCCTCTTCTTCTCCATCTCCAAATCCAGCTCCCTTTCCTGAGCCCGGACAATCATATCCTTCAGCGTCTTGTAGTTGGATCGACTCACAAACTGGCAGATATCACTCCGCGAAATCTCATGGAATCAGGCCTTTTTCATCTCCTCATCCACCACATACTATGGAACAAGAAGGGCCCTCTCCTTGAACATGGCGGTGATCTTAGTCACTGTCTCAGTAGTCTGCTGGAGATCCTAGAACTCCCTAGTAAGTTGTTGCAGCTCAATCACAGGTGCAAACTCAGCCCTAAACCTGGCCGAGAAGTCACTCCAGTTCATCGCATCAAGAGTTGCATTATCTCCAATGGCATGTCTAATCTCCATACATCAATCACACGCCCTGTCCTTCAGAAGGTAGGAACCAAGTTGGACCTTGTCCCCCTCGGGACAACAGCTGGTGTGAAAGGCATTGGCGACATCAGCCAACCACCTGTTGCTAGAAATGGGGTCCCGAGCTCCATGATAGTAGGGAGCTCCACAAGCTCAGAACTCCCTGAATGTCATCATGTTCTCCCCTATCGTGGTCGCCGTCTCGGTGCGGAAAGCAATCAACCTCTTGTCAAGAATATCCAAAATTCCCTCCTTGACCGTACCGAAGATCACAGGAGTCTGGTGTAATATATTGTGCGTGTTCTCAGATGAAATGAACTCCCTCATCTGATCATCGAGCTGCCCGGCTCCTGAGACCGAGTCTGATCCCTCACCGGTGCCAAAGCTGCCAACTGGTCTAGTGTGTAGCGTCACCATACTGAAACTACACCATAACAAACATCAGAATACTCATCGTAACTCAAGGGATCACACACTACAAGTTCCATGGGTTCATCTCAACATTCCTTGATTCGAGTATGGATCATCTACTTTCAGTAGTATGGGCCCATACTACCTTCCACATCTATCCGTACATTCCTCAAGAACAACCTTGACTCCACCAAGTACCTTTCACTACTACTGCTCTCTACGCTAATCTCATCCCAGACTTGCCCTAGGTTAATCTTCGTCATAGTCTCAGCCATCAGTTGCATAAGAAATCCTTGCCACCTTTCCCTACAACAGTTGGACTCAAACAAGAGCTGTAAAATAAGGCTAAACCTAACCTCCTAAAATTATTTAGTCCTCATAATATGTAACTTAGCGTATTCGTTTACTAGTTAGTTAAAAATAGCTAGAACTCCCAAAAGCATGAAGCAAGTAGCATTCAAGCATTGAGTAATCAAAACCAAGCATATCCTAATCAGGCCATCATATCACTGACTAATCAGTACTAGCGTGCAGTTCAATAAGCTCATACAATAGGCATATAAGGAATCCTTCCTAGATCCTTAGCCCTAATCTAGCATGTAGTTCTCATATACATATAGTTGGCATTCAAGGCATCCTTCCTAGATCCTTAGCCCTAATCTAGCATGCAGTTCTCATACTCATATCATATCATAACAAACATGTATGGGTAATTTGGGAGAACTTACTTGAGCTCGGCTGATTGCGTGCACCACACGCTTTTCTCTTTTTAAAATCCTTTTTATAAAAATGCTTTTCTTTAAAAAAAAAAAAGTATACCAAGTCCTCAGTTTGAGTTCAACCACACCCGAGAGTGCGCCCAAATCCATCAAACCAAGGCTCTGATAGCAACTAGAAACACCCCAAAAATCATGACCAAAAATTTCATTTTTATTTATTAAACAAACACTAGTTATCAAATTCATTCCATCCAAAAACATAAGTCATAGTATCAAATCAAATTATCATATCAAAACATCAGAGTGCATATCCAAGGCTAAACATCTTAGTGTGTGCAATGTAGTCATCCCGAGGTCTTCCCTTTGCCACCGGAAGTACCTAAAACCAAAACTGAAAACTGTAAGCACGAATCTTAGTGAGTCTCCCCAAACTACCAAATACCATACATATAATCACATAATCACATAATAACATATCATGGGCCTTACCCGCTTCATCGGGCCCTGCCCGGCATCGGACAATGTCTGACATTGGGCCCCGCCCGATATCAAACCGAAATTCGGCATCGGGCCCCGCCCGGCATCGAGAAAAGCTCGTTATACATATAAACATATCAACAATTAAACAAATCACATAACATAAAAATATAAACATTTCTCGGGCCTCGCCCGGTGTCAGACTGAAATTCGGAAGCATACTAACATTCCTCGGGTATTGCCCGACATCGGACCGAGATCCAAAACATACAAAACAGACACATGTAAGAATCACGAAGACAATAAGCATACAAACATTCCTCAGGCACCGCTCGACATCGGATCGGAATCTGGAAACATATAAACCTACATCGGGCACTGCCGAGGCCCAAATGACGGAAACCCAATTTTCTAAATTGGGCCCAACTCCTCAAATGGGCCTTCCCTTAAGCCCAAACATGTCCTTAGCCCAATAACCGACTTTTGATGGCCCACTAAGGCCCAATAGCTAAGAAGTCCTATATCGGCCCAAATGACGGAAACCCATATCCAGTGAGTATAAATGGCGTACTCCTTTGTACGCTAAGAGTACAGCTTGCATGGATTGGACGATGCGCGTACGGGCTTGTACGCCCAAGGTACTAACCTATTAAGCTCCAACACAGATCTGAGTACAATAAAGTATCTTAACCTATAAAGTTGATTAGTTGGTGGCTTGCAAGCTACCAAATTAACCCAAACTTGAAATATGACAACTAACTTCCATGGAAATGACTAAAACTCATGCATGGTCATAAAAAGACCTTCAAGATGGGAGCTTTTCTGTTCTTGGGACTCATATAGCACTAAGGGTGGCAATCCTAAGCCTAGAAACAGATTTGAACCCTAAAAATCCATTATTGGGACCAAAAAGGTACAAAACACCATTATCATAGATCTAACATACATGAGGCAACTTGTGAGCTTTTTACCTCAAAGGAGTGCTAATGGTGATGATATCTCAGATCCTTGAGCTCAAGCTACTCAAGTTCTTCTTCTTCAACTTCCTATTTCTCCTTCCAAGCTTCGAAACACCACAATGAGGTTCACAAGAACAAAATCACACAAATAGGAGGATGGTAGGCTTTCTAAGGTTTCTGAGTTTGAGAGGTTGATAAGGAGGTTAGGATTTGGGACATAATGTTGTATCTATATGGCTTAAACCCTAAAAATTAGGCTTTTGAGTCTACTCGCGTACGGTGTGCATAAACACATCAACCCCCCGCATCCAATGCCTTCACTACGCCCCGCGTACGCCAAGCTTACACCCAGCGTACGTCTTCAGTCAGCCCAATATACAACAGCCCACTCACTAAGGACCAACTCAACAATCCCATATTCATCTCATAGTCCAATAATTAATTATAGGGAAATTAAATAATTATTGGTACCTCAAGTCCTGGGTGTTACCCTTGATACCCAACAAACTTTATGATGCACTCTGAGCGACAACAGAAGGAGTTGCAGATGAAGTTTCCATTGAATTGGTTGGAGAAGATGATGAACAGTAACTTAGAGAGAGAAGGGTTTTCTTTCATCAGAGGAGTAATAAGTTTGAAAGCGTTGAATAAAAGTGAACCGTCAAATTTCCTTTTATATAGTACGATTGGAAAGAGAAAAACCAACGTTTGGCATTTTGAAATCCCGATAAAGTAGCCTTGAAAAGTGTGACAAGTTGGCATGTGACAGACGTGTGTCAGGCGGCGTGATTTCAACGTTAGTTTGAAATTTCCACGCACAACGATCACAATCTTATCCATCAAATATCATTGTTTCAGTTGCTAACTTTCGCAGTTGCTCACTTTCGCAATTGATCACCATTTTCTGTACTCCGAACCTGAAAGTAACCATTAGGACTATGAACCAGATTTTTGAAAATCATAAAGATCTTCATGCAAGAGTGTGCCAAAGATAAAGAAATAAAACAAATTCTCTAAGGGATTCTAGTGATGTCATTAAAGACGTAAAGCTGATGGATCTCGGGGAACGATCTCTTCCTTCGTAATCAAGAGAGTTTGAAGTGTCTGTGTGGTGTCCCGTTGAATTACGATCATCTGTTTGTGGAGAAACAGTGAAAGGATTTTTTTTAATAAGGCAGAAGGGTGGCTTCCTCTTCAACTAAGTCCGCAACTCAATATTAGTTCGAACGTTCGTATGAAGTACTTGTCTGACCAGTGTAGCCATAAGAACAAGTATGCTTTGAAAAAATTTTGAGTGGTTGGATAATTTATAAATCTCAAGAAAAATAAAAAATGGATCCTATGGGAAGAAAAGTCTTAGGTCTAGAACATTTCATTAAGATCTCACAAAAATAAAAAGAGATTTCAAGGTATGAACCACAAAAGTGGAGCTTCGTCAATTCCATGGTGATTAATCTAGAACATTTAAATTGTTCACTGTCAATTCGTAAATATGGGTTGGATTATGGGTTTCACTCAAATCGTGGTGATAACAAATTTAAGATCATAAACACAGAAATTAGGCAACCGTATACCTCAGTGGTATTTTCTAAGAGTCCCAAGGATTACGAGTGTGGAAACGAATGTGACAGAGAAATATTGGAGATGGTTCCAAAGAGAAATGTACCTCTGCTATTCAAAAGTGACCAAGAAGTCAACTCTTAACTCAATGTGAGAATAGTAAGGTAACTCAATGACTTATGTGAATATCAGCCTAATTGGGAAGAAATAATTAGTATTATCAATTATTTAAGGCTTCAAACAAAGAGTCTCGGAGGCTTCGAACTACATGCAGCAACATGCTTCTAGGGACACTTAACTAGTGTAAGGATTAGAAATTCAATACTTGCCCCATCATTCGTAATTAAGAGTATGATTATATGTTTTGTCAATCCTTCTCAATTATCTAGTAATTTTGATGTTATATATAAAAAAATAAAAATAGAAAAATAAAAACTTAAAATATTTATGGATTTTTGAATTTTCTATAAAAGAATTAAAAACATAAATATTATATTTTTGGATTTGAATTTTGTGAAAAAGAAATAAAAACAGAAATAAATATATTTGGATTTTGAATTTTCTGAAAAAGAAATAAAAACATAAATAAAATAAGTAGAAACAAACGAAATATACAAAAGTATACAAGAAGTTCCGAACCTCCGAATGAACAGTGGACTGTGAGCCACTACGAGCATTCACGGATGAACAGTCGACTACGAATGATCACTTGACTTCGAAATACTATGAGTGTTCGCACTCATTCACAGTTGAACAGTTGACTGCGAATCACTACGAGCGTTCGCATCCATTCGCAGTTTAATCACTACTTTCTTAATGCGAAGGTGGTTTTGGAACTGATTCAGCTTCAATCATTCCTAATCCTTGAAGAATGCGATTAAAGGTTTGTTCTGGTAAGGCTTTAATAAAGATGTCGTCCTATTGATCAGCGGATCTAACAAAATGAATCTCAACATTTCCATCTTCCACGTGATTTTTAATAAAGTGATACCTCAGTGTGATGTGTTTGGTCTTGGAGTGTTGCACTGGGTTGTGACAGATGTGAATGGCACTTTTGGAATCGCAGTATAAGGGTATTCTTTTCATGTTGATGTCATAGTCCCTTAACTGACTTTGAACCCATATCACCTACGAGGTACAGGAGGCAGCTGCAATATATTCAGCTTCGGCAGTCGATAGGGAGACACGAGTCTGTTTCTTTGATTGCCAACTGATGAGTTTTCTGTCAAGAAATTGACATCCTCCAGTTGTACTTTTGTGAGGAAGACCGCAACCTCCAAGATCAGCATAAGAGAATGCTTGCACAAAGAACCCCAAACCAGATGGGTACCAAGTTTCGAGCGAGGTTGTTCGTTTTAGATATTTAAAGATGTTTTTCAAAGTGCTCATGTAGGGTTCACAAGGATTTTATTGAAATCTAGCACAATAGCAAACAGAGAACATAATGTCTGGACGACTAGTAGTTGAATACATCAATGACCCTATCATTTAACGATAGAGTGTCATATCCGCAGCTGGTTTGTCCAAAGATGGTGTTAGCTTTGTTCTGAATGCCATTGGAACCTTCACCTTCGAATCTCCCACCATTCCATACTTCACAAGTAAGGTATTCGTATAAGCCTCCTGGTTGATAAAGATTCCTTCCTGGCTCTGTCTTATATTCAAACCAAGGAAAAGCTTAATCGGACCCACTGAGCTCATCTCAAACTTAGTTTCCATCAACTTTCGGAACTTAGCAGTTAAATTAGGATTAGTAGATCTAAAAATGATGTCATCAACATAGATTTGGACAATCATAAAATGGTCACCATCTTTCTTTCGAAAGAAGGTTGGGTCGATCGAGCCTTGTTTAAATTTAGTCTGTTTTAAAAAATCTAGTTAGAGTTTCATACCAGGCTCGTGGAGCTTGCTTCAGACCATAGACTGCTTTGTCAATAATGTAACATTGGTTCGGATATTTTTCATTTACGAATCTAGGTGGTTGTTCCACATACACTGATTCTTCTATTTCCCCGTTCAGAAAGGCACACTTGACATCCATTTGGTATACTTCTAAGTTCTTGTGTGCTGTATATGCCAGAAAGATGCGAACTGATTCCAGCCTTGCTATTTGTCCGAAAGTCTCCTCGTAGTCAATCCCTTCTTCTTTGCAATACCCTTTTACAACTAACCATGCCTTTTTTTGGATCATATTGCCCTCTTTGTCAAGCTTATTTCTGCACACCCATTTAAGACCAACAACAGACGCATCCTTCGGGGTTGGAATTAGCTTCCAAACCTTGTTTCGTTCAAATTCATTGAGCTCCTCCTGCATTTCTTGCACCCAATCAGAATTATCTAGAGAAATCTTAACGTTTTTGGGCTCAATTTTGGAGATAAATGAAGTGAACATGCAAAATTCCATTTTGGAGAATAATGATGTCCGATTCGCCTTTTGTTGTGCTCTCATATGAACTCCTGCAAAGGATCCTTCGATTACTTGTGTTTTGGGATGATCTCTGGTGCATTTCGTTAGAGGAGGATAGTTTGGATCATAAGATGGATCTAGTTCAGCATTTATTTCTTCAAATTCATATTAAGCATCTGAATCATCATTTGTATTCTCATTCTCTCCCTCGAATGATGAATTTGGCTCTTTATTCAGAGTTGATTCAGCTGGATTAGGTGTCTAAGTTCATAAATATTTCTGGAATGTACTTGACTCGGTTGGCATGGTCCATTTGGGTTGCATGGCATCATGACACTTGGATAGACTAAATGAGAGAAAGGACACTTATGGTTTATTAATATATTATAAGCTCTAATATATTAATAATATTATTTAATTAGTATTGATCAAGAATTAATTTGGTGATCAAAAGGAGACTAATTAAATATGTGGGGTTGATTGTGTAAATCATCCATCCTTATATAGTGGGCTAATGATCCATGGTTTATTGAATTGGGCTAAACCCCATAGAGTGCTCCGTGGATAGTCCATGGAGGTTAAAACCCATGGATCATGGAGGAAATGAAAAGCCATGTCAATTAGGGTTTACATGTGTAACCCTACTTGTGACCCCGCTATAAAAGGACCCCATGAGCTACTAAAATCAGCACTAAGTGTAGAACTAGAGGGCTAGCCGATTTTGAGTTTGTGTGTACTTCTCTAAAAGTTATTCCAAGAGTTGTGGTGTTGTATGAAACACTTGAGGCATCACATTTGGGGTACTAGGCTCACAAAGTTCTCAAGGAATCCAAGCAACAAGAAAAGGTATGTTCTCCTACTAGCTTTTATGATTAAAGTTCCCCATGCCATGCTAGTTAGGTTAAGAACCTTGGAAAAATCAAATTTGCATGTATCTTAGTAAAACATAGATCCAAGGTTTCTAGGGTTGTATGTACACCTTAGGAGTGTTAGAATGCTCAAAACCCTTCAGATTCCTCCCCTGGAATGGTGGTTCTAAGCGGATTTCAGGGGCTTCATTCTCCCCCTAAACAGGTGTATGAGATGAAGTGGTTAATGTGAAATCCTCCCCCTAAGGTGGAGTATTCGCAGCTTGTAGTTGAGATGCAATATCAGAGTCTTTCAGAGTGGGTGGCTCGTGTTCAATATCTTTTGCAGTGTCATTAATAATCTTTTTCAACTCGTCTTCATTGTTATCTGCTGGTTTGGATTCTGAGGAGATCACTTTGTCTGGTTCGTCAAAGAGGTTCATGAACTCCTCATAAAGGCTAGAGAGAGGAATTGTCATCGGATTTTTCACTGGAAAAATCTCCTCTAACTGAGAATCAATCTTCTTATACTTCTTAAGATAAGTGTCATCAAAGGTGACATAGTAGGTCTCTTCGATTCTTCTTGGTCTCTTGTTGAGAATCCAATATGCCTTCGACGTTAAAGAATACCCCAAGAAAATTCCATCGTCAGCTTTCTCATCAAATTTGTTCATTCGTTCTTTAGAATTAAAGATGAAGCACCTGGAACCAAAGACATGAAAAAATATAAAATTAGGTTTTCTTTTATTAAAAATTTCATAAGGGGTAATCGAAAATCTTTTGTTCAGGAAAGATCGGTTTTGTGTGAAATAGGTTGTGCCGATTGCTTCTGCTCAAAAATAGAGTGGCAGGTTTGCAAACGATAGCATAATTCTCGCAGCTTCGCACAAATATCGGTTTCGCCTTTCAACGACCTCGTTCTGTTCAGGAGTGTAGGAAGCTAAAAAGTTGTGAGCTACTTCTTTTCCATTCAGGAATTCTTCAAACACTTGGTTTTTGAACTCCGAACTATTGTCACTGCGAATGTTATGAACTAGCTTTCGCAGTTGAAGCTCGATCTGCTTTATAAAGTCCTTGAGCTTAGGTGTGGCTTCTGATTTCTGCTTAAGAAAATACACCCATGTAAATCTGGAAAAATCGATGGCAAATGGACCACAGAGATCAATATGTAAAAGCTCAAGTGACTCGATCGCTTTGGTGTTTATGATTGTTGAATGACTATTCCTCCTCTACTTCCCTAGTTCGCAAGACACACCGAGATGATCCTTCTCAAACTTCAGCAATGGTAGCCCTCGCACATGATCACCAATTACAAGTTTATTGATGTCTTTGAAGTTGATATGTAAGAGCCTTCGGTCCCAAATCCAACTATCAATCGAAGGTGCTTTCGTAAGAAGGCATATGGTTGGCTTTCCTTTGATGGGATTTAAATTAATTGCATACATCTTTCCTTTTCACTTGGACTTCAACAACATTGTTTTGGATTTCTTCTCGATTATCTCAGATACCTCATCTTCGAATGACACTTTCAAGCCTGTACCTACAACTAATTGAGATACACTGATTAGGTTGTGTAGTAGGCCCTCCACATAGGCTACCTTTCGAATAGAAAATTCTCCATTCGTACTCATTCCATATCCCTTAATTTCCCCAAGAGAGTTATTTACATATTTGACTCTCCCTCCATCTTTCACTAATATGAACTCTCTCAACTCTTTATTCCTTCTTGTCATGTGATGCGAGCAGCCACTATCAATGTACCATTCAGAGTCAAACTGCTCGTCACATATCACCGAAAAAAAAAATCAAAGTTATTTAGGAACCCAAAGTTGTTTGGGTCCACGTGAGGTTTTCACAGACACATGAAATGTTATTGCTTTATCAACCAAGTAACATCGTTTAATCAGAGTGGAATTATCTTTCATAGTTATTTTAAAAACAACGATCCTTTCATCTTTAGGATTCCTTTGAAAAGAGGTTTTTCTTTTAATATCTTTGATTCGTTGCTTCACAATCCTTTTCTCAACCATCTTTTCCTTTTTCGATTTTGATTTGGAGTTTTTGGAATGAATTTTTGTCTCCGAAACAACCTTTTCTTTGCCCTTTGTATCGTTCGATATTTTGGCAGATTGTGAAACATTAGGTTTTGTTTGCTCAAAAGATTTTTCTTGTTTTAAAAATGGGCGTTTTAGAGAAACTTTTGATTTTGAAATTGGAGAAGAAGATGATTGAGTTTTTGAAACACTTTTAGGATTCGGATTTAAAGAGACTTTCGCACTCCAATTTGCTGATCTTCCTTGATAAGCAAAGTTTGCATTTTTGGATTGCCAGAAATGCTTTCTTTCTTTTAGATTTTTATTATATCTATCATTTCTTTGACGTTTCTGAGCAGCGAATTGCTTAGTAGACTTATAAAGATTTGCCCTAGGTTTTGGCTTTCTAACAGGGGTTTCGGACTTTTCAGATGACATATCAGTAGGAATATTCTTGGTTTCACTTGGACTTCCATTTTCATAGCTAGAATTGACTTTGTTCAAATGTTCTGCCACATATCTTCCATTCGTCTTCCAGGATGTCATTTCTGAGTGACCTTTGGTTTCACCTGCATTGTCAATTCATAGGGGCAGACTAGAAATATTCATCGCACCCATCAGTGTTGTCTTCTTCTATGAGGGACGATAATCCTTTGCTCTGATTTTTGTTAAGTCCTAAGGTTGCAAAGTCCTATTTTGGAACAGTTTGAACCTTCTGGAAAACAGTTGCCTTTTCTTTTACTATTTTTTAACCATTTTCAGAAATGCGAACGTACACAACTTAATTTTTAGAAATCAAGTTTTTCACAGGTTTAGGTTCGCTTTTGACAAATTCTGAACAATCAACCTCATCCTTCACAGATATCTCACTAATGTCACAATCGTCATCAACTTCAGATACATTTTCAACGTCAAGTGTATTATTTGAACTCAATTTAGTTCATAATGAGTCAAATTTCTTTAAAGTATCAGATTTAATTTTTACTCTATCTTTTTCGCTCAAAATCTGTTTTAGCATGCTCTTGTGATCTTTGGACTATATATAAGATTCATTTTTGTCCAGTCCGATTTTATAAGCATCAGAGACTTCGTGATATGACACGATGGATTCACATTTGAAACAGTCTCCAACGATTTCGTCCTATTTCATTTCTAGAAAGGGCAAAATCATTTTATGGATTTTCTTCCCTATTTCACAATCAATGTGCAGCTGAGTAATATTAGAATAAAAACGTTTAACAATCAAAAAAAATATTATGTTGTTTCAAAAGCCCTAGATTGTCTCATTGCAAATAAATTAAATCGTCCCTAGACCTAGATAACTCCGACTCTAACTTCTCAATCCACGTCTGCCTTTCCTCACTTTTTGATGTTACCCTACTGATTTGATCAGTTAAGTTACTATTACTTAAACGGGTTCTCTTTAAACTATCACTTAAACTAAAAAATGTGAATTTTAAATCATTTAACTTGGTTTCATACTTAGAGATAGGAATATTTAAATATTCTAGAATAGAATTTACCTTGCTTATCATCTTCTCACTTTCGTTAATCTGCTCTATGACGGGTTTTGCAGCGAAGCAACTTTCAAAAGTATATCCCCTTTTCTCTGAAACATCATTGTTAACCATGAAGCATTTCCCCTCGTACTCCGAAACACCAGCCTTCGCCACGAAGAACTTGCCATGTGTCAGTTTACGAACCTCTTCATCCTCCGAGTCAGTTGACCAAACTTCAACTCTTCCAAGCTCGTCGTGATTTTCCTGCACTATCAAAGTAGGTTTGGCACCATCATAGAGTATCTCTAGAATTCCCAAAAGAATAAAAAAAACAATACAGTGTTCAAGATGAGGATCTCATGCTTTGTTATGACGCATGGAGTATTATACAAGAAATCCATAACATGTCCATATCTAAGACCAAGAAGTCGTGGAAGTTCCAAAAAGACATACATGAAGAGGATTGTGGCAACCACACTGGGGGTAGATCCTTGTGTTCTAAAGTGTTAAGAATAGGACATTATCGTCCAACCATGAAGAAATATGCCTTCCTACATGCTTGGAAGTAGGATTCCTATCTCATTCATTCAGAAGCAAGAATGGGGGCATATTGACTAGCTACCCTAGAAAGAAGCATCTTGCCAAGATCTTGAAATGCTATACACATTGAAGCATACTTTATGTAAGTCAATTTAATCATATTTCATCACAACCGAGTCGAGGTACCTACCAACTCCTTAACCTTATTTATTTTCTTTGTTTATTTTTATTCTAATAACAGTATTGATACAAGCATCAGAGGGATGTTAGCCAAGCTAACACCCACCCAAAGCTAACATTTGCGACATGCAAAGACTCAAGGATCCTAGCCACTACGAATAGAGACTGACCATCTCTCCTCCGATATAGGGTACTTAATCCCCTATAACGTTTAAAGAGTTAATAACCTCTTTCATCCGTGTTTAGGTTTCCACACACCTCTTGGACGCATGATATCTAACTATGTGATGTGAGTAAAGGGATCATTTCACGCCTTAGTGAGTTGGCAACCCTCTTATTTCTGAACATATCTTAGATCCTAAGGTTTAAATAGTTAATGACCTCTTTCTCATGAGTTAGGTTTCTACACCTCCCCTAGGTGAACGATATCTAACTATAGGATGTGAATAATGATGGGTTATGAGCATAACAACAAACCTATGTGTTCATGCAACCCTAATTGCTTTGGATCCAAGTTTTTACTAATTGAACATGCAAATTGAAATCCAAATCAATAACCCTAGATCTAGCATATAATTTCAAAATTCATATACAAATTAGGGTTACAAGATTACCTCACTTATTATGTAGTAATAACAAGAACAACCTTGAAGATCCTTGACTCTTGAAAGCTTAGTGCCCCAAATGTTGCACCTCTAATGGTTCACAAACACTCTATGCAAGAGGATGAGAGAAGAGACAAGGAAAATCGGCTAGGGTTATGGAAAAAGTGAATTAGCCAAAATTTCTCGGGTTTGGCGAGGTTTATACAGGGTTAGGTTGCTTAATCTTGAAGCTGGACTTGAATAAGGAAACCCTAGTTCCCATCCAAAACCCTAAGCAACCCATGGACCTCCATTAGAAGCCATTGGATGAAATCTTATAAGTCCTCCTATAAATTTCGTCCACTCCATTCCATGGAATCCTAAACCCAGTTTCACAACTATCAATGATTTGCAAAACAGCCCCTCCATTATTAATCAGTTCCTTTAATCCCAAAATTAATGCCAAATTAATTTCTGATTAAATACTAATTAATAATATGATTTCCAAATAATATATTAATCTTATAATATATTAATAAAATCATTTTGAGTACCCGTTTATTATTTCAAATAATAAATCTTACTCTCCCTCCACCAGTCATCCTGTCAAGTTGCATGAGTGAAGGCAACCCAAAAGGACCATGCTACTATCATATCAAGTACATACCAATTATAGTTATGGGCATAGACACCAAATTCAACAGTCTCCCACTTGGATAAGTCTAATAACTATAATTGCAAGTATGGCCTCAAAATTTGACCAGTAATCGTAGCTTTCAAAAGTCATTGTTGAACTCTGACCTAGTCAGTTACGTGTTCTTTAGATAAGTGATCAAATATACCACCGTTCAATAAGATATCGTATGGACATGAGACATGAATTATAATCATTTTCTTTGTCCAAGGTTTGTTTCCCGATTTCCAATTTATGACGACTGATAATAGACTACTAATTGAACACATCAATTCAGTCCAGGCTTGGCCAAGCACTTAGGGTGTCATCACTAAATCATCGAGGGGCCCACATATATCGCTTTTATCCCAATTAGGGTAAAAGGAATGGATAAATTTCGACTATATGCCTGTACTATTCACTCATCAAGTTATACACAACAAAACATTTTATAACATCAAGTTACTGATACTTTTACGTATTATCAATGCACAACCGACTCGCAAACAACAATTCATATATCTTTGTTTGAAAAATATAAGATATTATCGTCTCATAATTACTCGTGATAAAATCCATGAAGTAATTCTCTGAGCATGGGTTAATCTAATACTCAAATTCCTATTTCAGGAGTACTCATGAATACTGCAGCAAACCAGTGCTATGTCTAAACTGTTAGACAATCTACAGTCAAATTCATGACAGTCTTAATTCACTACTTACTTCTAAAAGTATGATCGACTGTGGATGTTTGAATAACCTAGTTATCCGCAAAGTAAAACATGTGAAGTTAAACACAATAATAACCTAATTAACTATGGTCTCAAAACTTTTGAATATAAATAAAACACTTATTATTTAATCACCATATTAATTAGACTTTATTCATTGTATAATGTTTCGAGTAATCAACTTAATACTTGAATTAAAACAACAGTTATGTCATGCTCCAAGCATGCACATTGTGTGTATCTATGGTTCTTCCTTTGTGAAACATATCAATTGAACACATTTCCAATGATGCTCATTTCACAATTCCAAATCTTTATCACAAGTGTAAGAATACCAAATTCTTGCCACTACTAGAATTTGTTAGAGTCTACACTTACATGCAACGATCCTTTTGTAATGTCAAGGCACCAAAGTCACAGAGACTTTGCCAATAATATTACAAAGCATTCCATTGGAGATTGGTTACAAAACATTTCCATGGAAATGAAGTCTCACATTCAAAGAGCACTCCTTGAACATCCTTCTTGCATTAAAGTTTCTAATCTTACACCCAAATCTCAATAACCAACTCTCACTATGGAAACATTTCCATATTCCTATATGACTATCAATTCTGAACAAGAGTTACCTCTACTCAAAACATGTCAATATGGTCCTTCCAAAATTATATTATACTTCCAACTGTCCATAAGCAACCAATCTTTGGTAAACCTTAGATTGTCCTTGATAGTTACTTAACAACTTTAGTTATATCACGTTCTATTCCTTTTTCCCTCTTAATGCCCCAGGAATTTGGAAAAATTAGAACGAGTGAATATTATAGCATATGCAATCGATCCTATACCCGAAGCATATGGGATCCGATACATAATGTCTTACATAGAAACATGATACTTGATCAGTCTCTTGCTACAATATTTTCATATATTGAATTTCCTATGTTGAATCATTTCAACATGATACTAATATACGTCCATGACTAAGTTTGATTAAAATTTCAATCTAAGGTTTTAGATTCGAAATGAAGTATAAATGCCCTCTTCCTTAAGCCTTACTATAGCGAAAAAATTTCCAAATTCTGCAAGTTTACAAATTTAGAAGTTTGTTTCCTATAAATAACATTTCTAACTTGCAACATAATAATCATGCTCCAATTAGCATAACAATTATGTTCTTACCAGCATAACAATTATGCTCCCACTAGCTTTGACATGTATCCAGAAATTAACTGGACTTCTAGAAATCAATACCTATTGACTTTCTTACCAAAGTTCAGATTTCTGATATGTGGTGCTTCGATAAGTCTTTATCTAGACTTCTCAAGCTTATACACCTTTCATTAGTGTCACACCCCCAAACCAAGGATGGTGGAAACGTCCGGGGGTGGCAGACTTCATGTATAGTATCACAACAACGAGTATAATAGTGCTCAAAGTAATACAACCATCATAAATATAATTGAAAAGGTTACACCAAAGTATATGTTTACATGTTTCAAAATCAATTACATTATGATGACAATATAAATTGTTTGACGATTTAACGTCCCATCCTCAAAGCGCTGATGTTTTCCTGTTTCACTGATTTCCTGAGAATACAAGTAGTTTTGAAAAAGTGTCAACAATTAAGTTGGTGAGTTCATAAGAGTTTTTTTTAGGAAGAAACCGTTTTCCTTGTAAAATCGATAGCGTTTGATTTCCAGAAAATCCAATATTTTCTTAGTTAAGTGTGAAAAGAATATTCCTATATTATGTGATAAGGAACCCTAGAAAGACCCGTAGATTTCTCCTATAATCGTCCAGCATATATAAGTTAGATAAACCGTTGAATATAGTGGGTCTTCCCTAGGTCCACAACCCAACGAGGAACAGGAGATGAGGCGAGGCCACCAATTCTAAGTCGATGGAGACTAAATTCTTATATAACTCTAGCATATACGCTCAGCGATTATAGCTGATGTCTAACAATTCTAGATGAAATATAGTTCTAATATCATAAAAACTATTTTATGTGAACCTGGTACTTTGCATTTGTACCCCTTTTTGTATAAAAACATGGTACTTTGTATCTGTACCCCCTTTTGTATAAAACCGGTACTTTGTATTTGTACCCCTTTTCGTACGAAAACCTGGTACTTTGTATTTGTACCCTTTTTTATATAAAACCGGTACTTTGTATTTGTACCCCTTTTCGTATGAAAACCTAAAACCGGTACTTTGTATTTGTACCCCTTTTTGGTATGAAACCGATACTTTGTATTTGTACCCCTTTTCGTATGAAAACCTTTTTGTAATGTAAATGAACATAAACTATACCTATTATAGTTTATCAAAATGTTTGAAATGTATATGCAACGTAACTATACCTATTATAGTTTAGTATGTTTGTTTTGTTGGGTTTTGAGCAATCTAACACTCCTAAGTGTACATGAAACACTAAATACCTTGGATCTATGTTTTCTCTATTATACTTGCAAATATCAACTCTCCAAGGTATTGTTCTATTCTAGCATACAAAACTTTGAATAACACAAGTTAGAATAACATACCTTTTGTTGGTGCTTGTCTTCATGAAGATTGAGTGCCTAGTGCCCCAAGTGTGACACCTCAAATGGTTCACACAACACCATAAGAACTTGGAATAACTTAGAGAGAAATTAGAACACTTCAAGAATTGGCCTACCCTCCATGCATCTAGTCGCCGATTCTCACATCAATAAGATGCTTATATAGTTGTTACAATTAGGGTAAACCCTAATTGTCATGGCTTTCCATTTCCTTGGATCCATGGGTTCAAATACACCATGGAGCATCCAATGGGTTTTAGCCCAACTTAATAATCCATGGAGCATTAGCCCACTATATAAGTATGGATGATTTACACAATCAACCCATATATTTACTTAGTCTTCTTTTGATCACTTAATTAATTCTAGATTAATTCTTGATCAATACTAATTAAATAATCTCTATTAATATATTAGAACTTATAATATATTAATAAACCTTAAGTGTTATTTCTCTCATTTTAGTCTATCCAAGTGCATGATGCCATGCAACCCAAATGGACCATGTCGGGTCGGGTCAAGTCTTACCAATTATAGTTATAGACTTAGACATTAATCCAACAGTCTCCCACTTGGATAAGTCTAAAACTATTATTGCAAGTATAACTTCAGAACCCGACTAGCAATCGTAGCTCTCAAAATCTTTTGTCGATCTCTGACCTTGTCGATGAACTCTGACCTCTGTCAATGACTTGTCCATTAGATAAGTGATCATATATTCCTCCATTCTAGATATCATATGGACTGAGACATGGATTATAATCATTCTCTCTGTCCATTTGTTGTTTCCCGATTTCTGATTTATGACGACTGACTAATTGAACAAATCAAATCAGTCCAGGCCCGGCCGAACACTTACTTTTGTCATCACTAAATCATCGAGTGGCCCACAGATATCGCTTTTATCCTGAAGGTAAAAGGAATGGATAAACTTCGACTCATATGCTTGTACTAACTATTTGTTGAATCATACACAAAGGCACGTTTTATAACATCGAGTTACCAATGCGTTTACGTGCAATCAATGTATAACCAACTCATAGTCAACAACTCATATCTCTAGGTTTGAAGAATATAAGATATTATCGTCTCACGATTCACTCGTGATAAAATCCATGAAGTGAATCCAAATGAGTGTGGGTTGAATCCAATACTCAGCCCTTATGAGTACTCATGAATGTTGTAGCAACTATTGCATTGTCTAAAGCACTATAGACAAATCATACAAGCCAAATTCACGACAGTCTTGATTCATATCTACTTCCAACATATGACCGACTGTGGATGGTTTGAATAACTTGGTCAATCAGGAGAATGACCTCGTTATTCTGGAGGTCAAAACATGCAAAGTGAAACACAAAATAATACTAGTCCTATATGGCCTCAACACTTTGAGCGTAAATAAAACACCTTTTATCTAAGGACCATATTGATCACTCATTATTCATGTTTAGATTAATCAACTTAATACTTGAATTTAATCAGTAGTGATGCCATGCTCCAAACATGCATACTATGTTTCTCTAAACAATAGTTATGCCATACTCCAAGTATGCACACTATGTTTACATATGGTCATCTCTTTGTGAAATGTATATCAATTGAACATGACTTCAATGATTCTCATTTCACAATCCTAATCCTTATTGTAAATGTAATAATACCAAGTTCTTGTCATTTACCGCAATCTATGCAATCATCCTCTTGTAATGATATTCACACAAGTCACAAAGACTTGGCAACAAACATTACAAAGTATTCCAATGGAAAGCAATTCCATGGAGATAAAGTCTCAAATTCAAAGTACATTCCTTTGAACATCCTTGTTTGCATTAAGTTCTTTAATCTTACACAGATTCAAACAATAACTTCCACCTATGGAAACAATTCCATATTCCCATCTTGAGCATCACTTTTGAGCAAGAGTTGCCTCTTTCCAAAATATGTCAATACGATTCTTACTCTATACTTCCAATTGTCCATGAGTAACCAAACTTTGGAAAAACCCAAATTGTTATGGACAATTGCCTAATCATCTTAGTCATATCCAGTTCTAATCCCTTTTCCCCTCTTAACGCCCTAAGCATTAGGAAAATTTAGAATGGATGAATATAATAACACATGCAATCGATCCTATATCCGAAGCATAGGGGATATGATTCATGCTATAAAATTTTTATTTGCCATGTTCTCCTGATTCGAACTATGAAGAGGGATGTCGTAATCATAATCGAATTTTGAGAAAGCAACATACATAGAAATTCCTTATGTTGAACCATTCCAACATAATTATAGTAAAACAAATTTTTCAAAGCGAGTTGAAACTTTTGTTTTCTATAATTAACATTGCTAACTTGCAACATAATCATCATGCTCCCACTAGCATAATGATTATTATCTAACTAGAATAACACTTTATGCTCCCACTATCTTTGAGATGTACCTAGAAATCGGTCAGATTTTATGATACTAGATTGCCTTGATAAGACTTTATCAAATCATACACCTGGAGTCTAAACCTTTCCTAAGATAGCTCACATGTGAGTCTAAACCTTTGCTATTCTCATTAGT
The DNA here is from genome assembly GCF_002870075.4 of Lactuca sativa. Classification (NCBI taxonomy): domain Eukaryota; kingdom Viridiplantae; phylum Streptophyta; class Magnoliopsida; order Asterales; family Asteraceae; genus Lactuca; species Lactuca sativa. The sequence goes on along the minus strand of NC_056631.2, from coordinate 119,982,715 downwards.
TAGTGTGCCGGTTAACCACGCACGCTCCACTAATGACATGAGAATGCAAACTTCACACTTGCTATCCACTTAAATCTACTTAGTGAAAGAGTTTCCTCACTATCATTTTCATGAATCGGAGAAAAACCTTATGACACTTAGATTTTGATGGTGTATGTGTTCCTATCCATGTGAATTTGACATAACCATAATCACACGACAAGGTTAATGACAAATCCAAATTCATATGGACTGAACTTGTGCAGTCTTAGTTTCTTGCCACCTGGTAGCACAAGGGCCTGCCATTGCTTCCAAGTTGTTATGCAACCAGTTGAGAACTCTCAGAACTCCAATGCAAAACCAACTTTAACTGGAATGGGCACAGAATATGTCAACACGATAGGTTACAAAACTCAAGTCGTTGTCTAGTGATTAACAAAACTCTTGACTAGTTCTTGAATCTATCTTAAGATCCTTTTAAGACTCCCACTGACCTCTTGAAATATAAGATTCTCTTTGTCAAGAACCATTCCTTGACAAAAACGAATATTCAAGAGTTAGTGCAGATTCTTATCAAGTTAAACACTTCTCACAATTGGTCTTAGTTGGTCTTTGTTTTATCCAAAACATCACAACTTACCAATTTCAAATGTACAAGAGTATGAACACATTTTACTCTACATTTAACAAGTGTTTTAAACCTTTCTTAAGATTATGTCACTCAAGGCTTAATCTTGGAGTATGACTCTAAGATTTAATTTTGGAACGAAGTATAATTTATCTTTTGATCTAACCATTTCAACAATTCACGATTCCTCTCCTTAGCCAAAAAAAATGAACTAAGGTGTCCTTAGAGGATCAATTGTGACATGGTTTTATAATCACTAAGATAATCATAAAACAAGATACTCAAGTACTCTCCCATCTCTTCAGATTAGAGAAACTTTTATCTTTCTGCCTTATTTGATTCTTCTTACTCATTATGTCTATCATTGAAACTTCTCCAATGATCCAGAACTATACTTAAACTTGTAAGTATAACCATATTTACTAAACTTTAGTAAATCATAATGAATAATCTTATCAACTTTGTGGTGGACCTGATTAGCGCACACCCAAGTGTATCCGATCCCTTTGTCCTTCACTTGATTCACATATACATGTGAACAAGGAATTAGACTTAATTTCCCAAATATATATAAAAATTCTCATGATCATACAATACAAGTTGCATGATTCCAAGTTTCTATCCAACTGAAACTTGGGTGATGAGAATCTTTCCTTAGTTGGTAAATTATGACACTTCCACTAATCAAAGAATCAAATCCATTTACCCATATTGCTTATCAATGGAAACATATAATCAACAATTTTCCACAAATGCCATTGTAAGGATACTTAAAATAAATAAAATCAAAACCATTTTTCTTTTCATTTTAAAACTTTGCGGAAAAATTTATCCTTACAATCCATATGGAAATCATTTTTGATTTAGCATCATCAAGCAAATAGGTAAGATCATTAAGGGTCTTGTCGCAACCTGTCATCAGGGAGTGACTGAAGAACCAAGTCAGCAGCCAGCTACCTCGAGACTTCGACACCCGACTCTGCCGACTTGTCAATATGTGGCTTAATCCCTAAGATCTAAGCACATATAGACTTTGCTTGCCAATAAGGATTGAGTGACTTAGAACTTATCAAGTCTTAAAACTTGTGGGATAAGGAGATTTATTGGAGGAGGTGGATGAAGTGAACTATGATTTCTAGTCCCACAAATGCCCAACAAAGGGATTGATCTTTCACATTGATTTCCATTTGGGATATCATCTTCATTAGGAAGCTTGTTCCTAAAGATTTGGGAAGACCATAGATGTCTAAACTAGACATCTATAATGGGAGAAATTCAACTTAGTTGATTTAAAGTCCTTAATATAACACCCAATATGAAATATTAAGGCTAGGACCCAATAAAAATTCTCATGATCATACAATACAAGTTGCATGATTCCAAGTTTCTATCCAACTGAAACTTGGGTGATGAGAATCTTTCCTTAGTTGGTAAATTATGACACTTCCACTAATCAAAGAATCAAATCCATTTACCCATATTGCTTATCAATGGAAACATATAATCAACAATTTTCCACAAATGCCATTGTAAGGATACTTAAAATAAATAAAATCAAAACCATTTTTCTTTTCATTTTAAAACTTTGCGGAAAAATTTATCCTTACAATCCATATGGAAAACTTGTTGTTATCTATTCCTAATCAATATATCATAACTCTTAAGTAACAACTCAAAATTCTGATCACTGAACCATGTGATCGAAATCCATCTTCGCGATCAGAATCAGCATATACTTCCTTTAAGTTCCTTCACTTTTTCTTTGATTCTTAAAACATCAACATGTGACCTCGTCACATTATGCAATAAGAATCTCAGAATAGAAACTTAATAGAGTTAGACAATGGACTTTACCTGAAGTAGAGTCAAACCTATTGACTTTACCATCCTTAAGATGTTTTAGGTAAATTTAGCAGCTTCACAACCAATGTCTTTCCTTTGGCAACAGAATCATATGGACTCTTTGGAAACGGTACATGGGACTATTACAGACTTAACATTTCTCTTTACCATTTGGTTAACCGAGTTGACTATGGCCGATCCCTTTCCATTGGGAAGAGAAAGTTTTTCCTGGACCTCCAATGTCACCATTTTCAATGTCCAAATAGGTTTGGAAAGTAGATCTTCCAATCCAATTTGCTTTACTAATGCTCCAAATCATTTTTGATTTAGCATCATCAAGCAAAT